>NC_134402.1:245512229-245679729 GCF_038048845.1 Mixophyes fleayi | reverse complement strand
TCTGTCCTTCTGAGGTCAGTGGTGCTGCTGGGTCCTGTGCTGTGTCCTGTTCAGTCCAGTGGTGCTGTGTCCTGTGCTCTGTGCTTCTAAGGGCATAGTTATTTCCCCAATATTCCCCTGTGTTTAAAAAAATAAAAAAAAGTTTTTTTTATAAAATACCAAAAACTACTTTAATTTTTTTTAATTACCACAAAATTTGCACAACCAATCCTGCAGTATAAGCCCATTGGTACTGCAATATTACCAAGTTCACACATTCAGCAGTAAAAGTCCAGTGGTACTGCAATATTACAAAGTTTACACATTCTGCAGTATCAGTCCAGTGGTGCTGTGTCCTGTGCTCTGTCCTGCTGAGTTCCGTAGTGCTGCTGGGTCCTGTGCCGTGTCCTGTTCAGTCCAGTGGTGCTGTGTCCTGTGCTCTGTGCTTCTAAGGGCATAGTTATTTCCCCATTATTCCCAAGTTTTTAAAAAATAAAAAAAAAGTAAAAAAAAATAAAAAATTTAAAAAAAAAAAAAAATATATAATAATTATAACCAAATTTGCAAAACCAATCCAGCAGTATAAGTCCATTGGTACTGCAATATTACCAAGTTCACACATTCTGCAGTATCAGTCCAGTGGTGCTGTGTCCTGTGCTCTGTCCTGCTGAGTTCCGTAGTGCTGCTGGGTCCTGTGCCGTGTCCTGTTCAGTCCAGTGGTGCTGTGTCCTGTGCTCTGTGCTTCTAAGGGCATAGTTATTTCCCCACTATTCCCAAGTTTTTTAAAAATAAAAAAAAGTAAAAAAAAATAAAAAATTAAAAAATATATAATAATTATAACCAAATTTGCAAAACCAATCCAGCAGTATAAGTCCATTGGTACTGCAATATTACCAAGTTCACACATTCTGCAGTATCTTGTGCTACATATAATGGAGACCAAAAATTTGGAGGATAAAGTAGGGAAAGATCAAGACCCACTTCCTCCTAATGCTGAAGCTGCTGCCACTAGTCATGACATAGACGATGAAATGCCATCAACGTCGTCTTCCAAGCCCGATGCCCAATCTCGTAGTACCGGGCATGTAAAATCCAAAAAGCCCAAGTTAAGAAAAAGTAGCAAAAAGAGAAACTTTAAATCATCTGAGGAGAAACGTAAAGTTGCCAATATGCCATTTACGACACGGAGTGGCAAGGAACGGCTTAGGCCCTGGCCCGTGTTCATGACTAGTGGTTCAGCTTCACCCACGGATCTTAGCCCTCCTCCTCCTCCCCCCCCTACAAAAAATTGAAGAGAGTTATGCTGTCAGCAACAAAACAGCAAACAACTCTGCCTTCTAAAGAGAAATTATCACAAATCCCCAAGGCGAGTCCAAGGGTGTTGGTGGTTGTCAAGCCTGACCTTCCCATCACTGTACGGGAAGAGGTGGCTCGGGAGGAGGCTATTGATGATGTAGCTGGCGCTGTGGAGGAACTTGATGATGAGGATGGTGATGTGGTTATTGTAAATGAGGCACCAGGGGGGGAAACAGCTGATGTCCATGGGATGAAAAAGCCCATCGTCATGCCTGGTCAGAAGACCAAAAAATGCACCTCTTCGGTCTGGAGTTATTTTTATCCAAATCCAGACAACCAATGTATGGCCATATGTAGCTTATGTAAAGCTCAAATAAGCAGGGGTAAGGATCTTGCCCACCTAGGAACATCCTCCCTTATACGTCACCTGAATAACCTTCATAGTTCAGTGGTTAGTTCAGGAACTGGGGCTAGGACCCTCAACGGTACAGGGACACCTAAATCCCGTGGTCCAGTTGGATACACACCAGCAACACCCTCCTCGTCAACTTCCTCCACAATCTCCATCAGATTCAGTCCTGCAGCCCAAGTCAGCAGCCAGACTGAGTCCTCCTCAATACGGGATTCATCCGAGGAATCCTGCAGCGGTACGCCTACTACTGCCACTGCTGCTGTTGCTGCTGTTAGTCGGTCATCTTCCCAGAGGGGAAGTCGTAAGACCGCTAAGTCTTTCACAAAACAATTGACCGTCCAACAGTCATTTGCCATGACCACAAAATACGATAGTAGTCACCCTATTGCAAAGCGTATAACTGCGGCTGTAACTGCAATGTTGGTGTTAGACGTGCGCCCGGTGTCCGCCATCAGTGGAGTGGGATTTAGAGGGTTGATGGAGGTATTGTGGCCCCGGCACCAAATTTACTACGGGGGCCACTCCACTGTGCAGTCCATATTTAGGTGTATCAGATATTAAACAACGGTGACAGTTGATGCCCAATTTTTAAATTATATTGTGGCCTCGGTACCAAATTGTGTACCGGGGCCACCACACTACGCAGTCCAGATACTTGTTTGGTGGAATTCAGACCAGTTGAGGGTTTTATTATTATTATATTGTGTGGACCACTCTATCTATACCACACTACAACTCTATACCACTCTATTTCATACTTTAATTCTATTTCATACTTTAATTCTATTACTAATTACCATAAAGAGGAACAAAATAAACCAATTTTACCAAAAGTATAATATGACTTAGACTTACAAACACTACACTTGAAAGATCGTGCCTTTAAATAAAAAAGTCAGTCTTCATTGCACGACTATGTGCAACAGGGACAGTTTTTTGGGTTTACAAAGTCAAACAATAACACTTTGACCCTGTCTGTCTGGGATCTCAATGACGAATTGTCTGTACCATGTTTGGAGGAGGTATTGTGGCCCCGGTATCAAATTGGGTACCGGGGCCACCCCATTATGCAGTCCAGATACTTGTTTGGTGGAATTCTGACACGTGGAGGGTTTTTTAATTATATTGTGGCCTCGGTACCAAATTGTGTACCGGGGCCACCACACTACGCAGTCAAGATAGATAGATGCGTATTGCGTATCATAGATAAAGTACATTCAGTGGTGTGGGGCAAATTGAAAAATATTCAAAATGCACTGACATTATCAAAAACAAGAGGTTGTCACACGCTAAAACTCCAACATGTATATGATGGAGAGGATGGAGGAGCAGCCGTATGTGTAGTGTAATGCAGATCTGTTGAAGGTTTTTTATATATTTTATTGTGGTGCCCAGTGCCCACTCCTCTACGCAGTCCAGGTACATTTATTGGTGCGAATCATAAAAGTTCAGGGTTTTTAATATATTGTGGTGACCCACTCCTCTACGCAGTCCAGGTACATTTATTGGTGCGATTCATAAAAGTTCGGGGTTTTTAAGATATTGTGGTGACCCACTCCTCTACGCAGTCCAGGTACATTTATTGGTGCGATTCATAAAAGTTCGGGGTTTTTAAGATATTGTGGTGACCCACTCCTCTACGCAGTCCAGGTACATTTATTGGTGCGAATCATAAAAGTTCATGGTTTTTAATATATTGTGGTGACCCACTCCTCTACGCAGTCCAGGTACATTTATTGGTGCGATTCATAAAAGTTCGGGGTTTTTAAGATATTGTGGTGACCCACTCCTCTACGCAGTCCAGGTACATTTATTGGTGCGAATCATAAAAGTTCAGGGTTTTTAATATATATTGTGGTGACCCACTCCTCTACGCAGTCCAGGTACAATTATTGGTGCGATTCATAAAAGTTCAGGGTTTTTAATATATTGTGGTGACCCACTCCTCTACGCAGTCCAGGTACATTTATTGGTGCGAATCATAAAAGTTCAGGGTTTTTAATATATATTGTGGTGACCCACTCCTCTACGCAGTCCAGAAAGATACCTTGTTGCAACGTTTTGGACTAATAACTATATTGTGAGGTGTTCAGAATACACTGTAAATTAGTGGAAATGCTTGTTATTGAATGTTATTGAGGTTAATAATAGCCTAGGAGTGAAAATAAGCCCAAAAACTTGATTTTTAAACTTTTTATGTTTCTTTCAAAAAAAATCCGAATCCAAAACCTTAAATCCGAACCGAGACCTTTCGTCAAGTGTTTTGCGAGACAAATCCGAACCTCAAAAATAACGAAAATCCGGATCCAAAACACAAAACACGAGACCTCAAAAGTCGCCGGTGCACATCCCTAGTTACAATGCAAGGAGTGCAAATGATTGTTCTGTTTTGCACATAAGTTAAATACTGACTGTTTTTTCATGTAACACACACATATCCACTTTAAACTTCAGTGTACAAATAAGCTATCAAGTATTTGTGTTTTACATTAAAAAAAACAGTCAGTATTTAACTTATGTGCAAAACAGAACACTCATTTGCACCCCTTGCATTGTAACATGATTTTGTCCAGGAGACTGAAATAAGGATCCTCTTCATTTAAGATCCTTAATGAATCAGGCCCAATGGTTGTAAATTAGATCTGGCTGAGTTCCAGTACAAAAATTATCAGTTAGGGCTGCACAAGTGCAAAAGTAATGGTTAGAAAAATCAGACTCCCTCTGGGTAACTATAGCAATACACACTGAAGCATACAAGAATTATTCTAAGCATCTATAGGAATGTAACAATTATATTAAATCCCACAAACCCCTTTTTGTAGGAGCCTTGAGTTGGGCAGGCCTGTCCTACCCATGTGTCTCAGAATGCAATTTATGAAAGCTAGAGAAGGCATCTGATAACTAGAGCCAATCGTTAGCAGAATGCCACCATAACATTGCATCAGGTAAATAAGATAAAAGAAGGACATAAATTATTAGAAAACCAGAAGCCATTTTTGGCATAATTATTAAATGACCAGAACTTTGAGCAGTTTGGCAGCAGATATTCAAGGCCAAATTGCACAGATCAAAACAGAGAGTTGACTGACTAGATCACACATTAAAGGAGGCACTCTCTACTTCCAATTCAACCGATAACCTTACAGACACGATGAGGGTTATCATCTTACTTTATTGCCCATTTTGCTATTTTTTTCAGATCTACTACAATTGTATCATTCAGAACTATTGTTAGGTACAATATTGGGCCACAAATTGCCAAGTCAGATGAAGAGCTTTCATACTATGTGGCCATAGTATGAAATATGCAAAAAGTCCTAAGATTTCAGGACTGATAAATAGATGTGGGAATGGTCTGTAGCTGTTTAAATGCATCTATTACCTAATGTATCTATTTATATTCTTCTCTACAACTAGCAAAGCAGTAAGGATCTGAATCTATTAGTGATCCTGTGCAACATCTAGCTGGAAGACCACTATCATTCTGTTAGGTGGACAGAATTAATTAGTATTAGGTCCCTTTTACATTAATAGATAAATGATATAATATTTTATTTGTTCAAATTACTTTTACTCTATATGATCACAAAAATAAAAAACACATAGAAAATTGGACTTATTTTTATTTCTGCAGGTAATGGAGACTGTGTGTTTAAATACTTGATTAACCGGGACGCAGAGTACTGCCGCGTTGGAAAGCAATCAGTCTTAATTACTGTAGGCTTCAACAGTGCCCTTCTCGAGTTCAAGTCACACAGCGGTAAGTGGAAAATGTGCTGTTATTTGTCTCTGTGTCAAGCTGTGCTGCTGTACACCATTCACCAGCTCAATGTGGATTCTGATATCTCGTATTACCAGTCATTTACATGAATGGCTTTTAATGAGCAATGATAACAGTAGTTTCATGGTTTCATTGCTGGGCGACTCAATATAAACTAATTAAGGTAAAAGATAATTAGCTTCAGCAAAACTGGACTCCCCTCAACCCCCAGGAAAAAAATTAACTGAGACATCAAAGGGAGATTGTTCTAGTTGATTGTACAGGAATTGCTGTAATTGACATTAATTTCTCTCCCTAAAGTCTAATCATCCTACAATTGTCCTATATTGTGTATAGGCTACACATTTCATTAATTTGGAACTAATAAAATATGCTTTTGTGGTCAACTAAAGGCAGAGGAGAATGAAAATTTGTGCAATTGTAAGGATGATCTCAATTGTGTTAGATGAAATGTGTCTGTTCTGACTCTTACTTCTAAACACCTGCCGAGAGAGAACATGAAGATCATTTCCTCAGTCAAAGGCAATTTTCAGGTTGTTTTCTATTGCACATCAATGAATGACAATGAGAGGACAAGCTGTCCTGAATAATCTGTGTACTGAAGAGGCGTTTTCATTGTTTGTAATGTGTATGCATTATGTACTACGCGATTCAGTGCATGTTACACTGTCTTTCAGAGTATACTACATTTCATAATGCCTTGAAAAGATGTAGAAATCACAAAACGGATTACAACACACTCTCTCCATACACAGATGAGTCATCAGCTGCACAGTACACCCAGGTAATACAATTTAATGCATCTCGAAAAGACTAAAGCTGAAAATGATTAAATAACTGCTGAAAGATTGAAAATGCTGCATACCCATGTTATTTCTGTTACACTTTAAATATGTGTAGAATATTATACCTACAAGTACTATAGTTAGTATTTTGTATACCATAGGTATAATACCACCATTCATACTTATTGGCCTCCTTTACATTTGGATGCAAGTTTATTTGCACGATATAAAAATGTGTTTTGCTATACTGCGCATACTTCAAAACTTGCAGTTGTATTTAGAGTTACACGTATTTTGCCCTTGCAGCTCCTTGTGTCCGGAGAGGTGAATCAGGGGAATTCACTGGCATGTGCAGTACAGTAAGGGCATGCACACACAAGTTAAGTACGCCTCGTGGAAATGCATCCTTTGCAGAGTTAAAAGTATATTTAGATACATCAATTTTCGGTCATATACTTTGCACCTATTGAAGTCAATTGTAGGTTTGGCACTTGTTATTGATGACATATCTTCCATTGATAAAATGGAAGATAGCCATGCCCCCTACCCCCTTAAATCCTTAACCAGCACAAGAACTATACAGCATGGGGTGGTTTTAACTAAAACTTGGGGACAATACGGTTCCCCTGCCAAAGTGGAAACCAGCAACAATTTAGACATGCTGGGCCAGAACATACCATGACAAGGAATCCTGCAGCATGAGGTCCCCCTTTCATAGTGGGTAGTAGATCCAGCCTAGTTAGGGTAAGGTTGGAGCCTCTATGAAGGCCCATCCATCTCAAAGACAACAGCCCAGCACTAAGTAGCATTGGGGCTCTTCCCCTCAACCCTGGGCTGTAGGTACTGAAGTAATGTAGAAAAGAGTGGTCCCAGTATAATTGAAAGGGGCCCTAAGATCTCAGCCAATTATACAAATCTAAAGTATAAATAAGTTAATAATCCAGTCACAAATATTTTACAAATACACTTTATTTAAATAAGTCTCCCAGAGATCCCCTCTTTACCACTTTATTAGAAAAAAATCTTAACATAGCCCAATTGTAAATTTTCCTCTCTTAAGAATCCACAGGGAAAACATATAAACCCAATGAACAGTCATTCACAGCCATATAAATAGCCTGTGTCCTCCATTGATAGTCAATAGCTGTCATCCAACCACAAGTGGCCACTGTAAGAAAACTCTTCTAATTGGCTGAAATGCTATGTACCCGCCCATCATTGACTTACAGACCCCATACATTTTAAGATATATCTCTTAAAACTAGAATGCAGGGGCTGTATACCTTTACAACAAAATTATAACATATTCAATTCATTCTTAAAATTTAGACTACAAAAAAAGGATAGTAAATAGAAAGAGGAATCATTCAAAACCCCAAAGAAACATATAGAGAACAAATGACATCTGCATTTTCTACTTTTTTTATATTACAGACACTTGGCAGAACAGTTAGTAAATATATCACAACTGTTGCCTTGACAACCTAAGTAAAATTACTGTATAACTCATTCTTTGTTACATATATTCACACATACATCTTTGGATTCTAATCCAAAGATTCTAACCTTAACATAATTGTTACACCATTATTTTTTCCAACAACAAATGTGCAAATACCTTCTTTTGTATGTTTTTTTCACTAGTATATAATGCAAATAAAAGAGTATATATTTTTAGAATCTATAATCTTACATTCGATGTGTTACATTGTTGATTCTAGTTTTGATTTTAGATGTATTGTTCATTTAATTTGTTTCTTATTATATATACTTTAGTTGTATGGCTGCCTTTCTCAACAACAGAATATGTTACAGGATTATGTAAGAACAACCACGTACCACAGAGCAATATTGCAGAACCATATAGACTTCAATGACAAGGTAGGAATTTGTTTGGGACACATCATTTTCTTTTATGGTATTTTTTCATATTCCTGAAATTTATGTTATGTGAGATATACCCCTGCATGTCTCTTATGGCTCATTCACACATTCAAGATTTCATCCAGATTTAATGTGTTGCCCACTTAAAAACCCAATGACTTATGTATGATATAAAAAAAATATGAAGATCAAAAGGAACATTAGCAGTACTCCAATAAAAAGCAACCTGCATCATTTTTGGTGCCAGCACACTGCAGAATCCTTCCAGAGACCATATATCATCAATGTATTATTGCTAAGTAGCAACCAGTAACTATTCTGGGCATTTACACCTACACTTAACAGCCATTTGCTGAAAGTTTGAAACTGCACCAAGAAGAAATGTGGATTGGACCTGGTTTCATAGTACAATGTGTTTCCCTAGTCAATGAACATATTATTATTTTTATTATTATTATACTGATGTCATCAGTATAGTTTAAAGGTAACTCCCATTAAAAAGTCATTTTCTCAGTCCCCCATACTGTTTACAGTTCGTTACTATTATTCACTGTGCCCCCCATCCTTACCTCGCCACCTTATTTAGCTCTACTATTGATGTAAACAGCAGAGATTAGCAAAGAATTTCCACCTTTCTTTGCCTACCAACCTTTTGACACATAGCAGATCATCCATTAAGCTACCTTGGCTTCCGCCTAGAGCCCAGTGGGCAATTACCTTCACCCGGTTTTATGTTTTGTATTTTGTGCCATACGGAGGGGTATGAGAGCCCAAATCAGTATGTTGACCAGTGAAGTTTTAATCTGTCTCTGATTTCATGTATCTCGGTACTCGTGTATCCAAGGTGCTGCTCAGCTGTCTCTGCCTCAATCATGTAAGCTATATGTGATACACACTATAGCATTGTACTTTACTATAATGTGTTATCACATATAGCACATAATATTGAGGCAGAAGAAATCCAGAAGTCTGGCACAATCCCCTGCTATTCCACATCGTATTTAACGCTGAATGGGGTAGGGTAGACAGGGTTGCAAAGAGGAATTTCGGCCCTGGTACAGTAACTTCTCAAGGCCTCTTCGAAAGCTGCAGCAGGGGGCGTGGCCACAGCAGGTTGGTGGCTCCTCCCACTAAACAGGCAAGCCTGGTCCCCAATCTCGGCACCACTGAGGTTACATAGGTAAGGATGGGGACGTTAATTCAGTAACTATAATAAACTGAAGACAATTGCAGTTGGGCAAAATCAGATTTTAGTGACAATTACCCTTTAAGGTTTAGCAGTTTAACTATTATTATTATTAGCGTTTATTTAGAGGGTGCCAAAATGTTCTGCAGTGCTGTACATGGTTGACTATAACTCAATGTTTTCACATGCTAATAGCTTGGGAATAGCGAAACCAGTCCACATTGGAATTGGAATGGAATTCACAAATTTATCTGCAAGGTACATATTTGGGGAGGGAATTTTCAGGGAAATTTTTTCAGTCCACTTTGAGAGAACCGTTTATATAACCGAGGCAGATTTTTTTATGTACTTTTTACAAACTGACTAAGGTATTTAGAAAATTCGGCTTAAGTAAAATTTTTATGTTGGCCTATTTGGTTTTGTTTAAAGTACCTTTATAGATTTAGCAAATTTGATAAAGGTTAGTTGTAAAGAAATAACACTAAAGAACAACTGGAGGCAGAGCTCGCTGTTTATACAATCTGGGAGGCCCAAGCAGTAGAAAACAGTTGTTGTCAGCTTGCACCAGTGTGTCCTTTTGGTCAATTAAAAATACGTATAGATGTTAATTATTGTAAACAAATTACATTATATTTAACAAAATATATAGATGTCAGTTAATAGCCCTTCGCTGATTAGTTGCTGAGTGCTCACCTGAATTTTTATTTGGTGACTACAGGTCATATATATATCTGAATAACACTGCCCCTCACCTTTATAAATACACACACAAAACACACAAACAAATTTGGTGAAATGTTTGAAAATGACTCTTTTATATTCTTGACTATTCCTACTGATTCGATTTTCCTCATTTCTTGGACTTAGTTTGTTTGCTTTATTACGGGTTTTTGGGTGGCAGTTACTATTTATAACAACCTTTACTTTTTGAAGTTGACTAGATTTTCTAGCCATTTGTTTTATTTGCACATAGTGTTAAATTAATAAGAATATACTAATTAATTTAAGCAACAAAGTGTAACTGCAATGCCACCTAAAAGGTAAATGTCTGCTTTGGGAGTAACTGCCCAGCAAGAAGATGAAGGGTGGAGTGGGATAAAGCCCAAAGACAAACTATGACTGATAACAAAAGAGAATGTGAACATGATCATCCTCCTCGCCATGCAAATATGACTCCTCAGCAAATTGCCGTCTCAGAGAAAACAATCAAAGAGCGAACAGGACAGAGGTAATATCACGTCAACACCTACAAAGTCAGCGAACAAGATGGCACGCCATTCTTGATGTCAGTAACTTTGATGAAACAAGCAGCCATCTGACAAACAGTTCAATCAATGCTGCCACAAGGGTAAAGTCAAATTGGGTGCAATAAAGCACAGGCAGCACGGTGGCTTAGTGGTTAGCACTTCTGCCTCACAGCGCTGGGGTCATGAGTTCAATTCCTGACCATGGCCTTATCTGTGTGGAGTTTGTATGTTCTCCCCATGTTTGCGTGGGTTTCCTCCAGGTGCTCCGGTTTCCTCCCACACTCCAAAAACATACTGGTAGGTTAAATGGCTGCTATCAAAAACTGACCCTAGTCTCTCTCTCTCTCTCTCTGTGTGTATGTTAGGGAATTTAGACTGTAAGCTCCAATGGGACAGGGACTGATGTGAATGAGTTCTCTGTACAGCGCTGCGGAATCAGTGGCGCTATATAAATAAATGATGATGATGAATAAAGTCTGCCCCTGTTAAGTTCTTTTTTTGGAGCCGGTAATTGATTCCATATTTCTGGGATAAATTATGCACGGAATTTAACTGTTACCAGAAAAGGGTCCAATATGATCTTACTATTTATTTCCATTATTTTAATGGGATTTTAGTTAAAATTAATAATAACCCAGGTTAGCTGACCCCTCCATTGTTTTCCCAATTTCTCATGTATTTTTGAAATGAGTAGACTTAGGTTGCATTGTTGTTTAGCTACAATTCTCAGCAAATGCATATTGCCCAAGCTTTGTGTAGTTAAAAATATTATTAATTTACTAAATCCTAAAGTACAAAACACATAAACTCCCCCAAATTGTAATCCCTCTATTGAACCCCAAAGTACTACTCCAAGATACCTTGTTATATGTGAATACAATGGATCCTCTTATCCTCACTTTACCACAGGTAGTATAGTCATTAAAAAGTTTTAAAAAATCCTAACTTCATTATTGACCTGCCATATTCCAAGCATACAATTTTTGTAAAAAAATAAACAATCAAAAATAAATAGAAAAGGCCATTTCCTGTTTACTACGGCAGTACTGAATTAAGCATAAATGACCTCATTTAGATTTAGGAACAAAATAAAAGAAAGCTAGCAAATTTCTTCCAAGACAAACCATATTACAACACAAGGAGCACAAATGTATTTTTTTTCTTGCATGCAGGGAAAATACTCTCTGCTATTGCACAAATATGGAACAGCTTTTTTTGCCTGCCCTGGTTTTTGAAAGGTACACATTTACTCCTATTTTTGCTTTGCTATTAACTCTCTAGCTCTGATTAGTTGAAAACCTCAACCAATCATAGAGTTGTATGAAAAATTCTAAGATATTTCCCACCACTTCTTATGTATCTAACTGGTTGATGCTCTCTGGCGACGTCGGTAGAGGAGTTTGTAGGTGTACCAATGCACCTAGTTTTGGAGAGCAGTGCACAGACCCTAGACTTCATTCTGTGAAGACAAACTACTTAAATGTAATAACGAGTGTTAAGTCTGCATTTTTGGGGACATTACTTGCCTTGTGGCGAGCCGAAGTGAGCTAGTTTCTCTTGCTATACATTTAATGGCATTTTAAACTGCCCAGTTACACTTTGTTGGAGAATACATTTATATGTGCAATTTATCCATTGTAAAAAAAAAGCTTCAAACACAAAGTTCTGCATGTAATACAAACAGTCTGTCACCTGTCACAGGGACTGAAGGCCACTTGCTGATAATTGCGCTGCTAAGCTAGGAGGCGCTGAGTCTAAACACGCCCCCGGTCTTCGCAAGGGAGTTTGGAGTTTGCTGCAAGGGACGTGCAGGTTGCGGTCCTCCAAGTTAGCGATCAGCAGAGTGGATGGAGAACAGACGTGGTCGTGCAGGCAGAGGTCAAACCGTACTGGCAAACGTGGTATCAAAGGGTAAGGCAAATCGGAGTCACTCTGGTGCCTACTTAGTGTTAGAGGCAGGTTTAAATAGTGGAGCCCTATCCCTGATTGGTGGCAGTGGAGGCAGCGGCTCGAACAGATGACCGCCGACAGGAAGTGCAGAGAAGCGTCCCGTTGCTAGGAAACGGAGACACGAACAGACACACATGCGCACGGCAATCCTGAGGAGAGAGGACTGCGTCCAGCTGCCTGGCAACGAACAACACTGCCAGCAGAGTAAGGCGTTCGTCCTTGGCACCGATGGTGCATGCTGGGACGGCGCCTGACACAGTCATAGTGTCACTATCATGTTTAATTTAAACCACAAATGAGATTGAAGTAAGCAGTGATTTAGGAAGAAAATAGACAAGTTAATGAAATTAAAGGGGTGGTTCTACAGTGGTATATAGTTGGACCTTGATGTTCAATTATATACTTTTTGTTGTGCGCCTCCTCAGATTTTTCCGCCTCACACATAGATACACTTCGAGTTTGCGGACATGTTGTAAAAAAGACAATATAAGGGACACAATTTCAAAACCAAAGTGCTTTGTTGTGTGCAAGGAATGTGGTTTGTAAATTAACTCTTCAGTGTGCACCGAAATGGCACTGAAGAAAGAGAGCAAAAGAGTAGAAGACAGAAGATGGAAGAAAGTAGACATCCTGAAGCAAAAGAGCAGAACAAATAAAAAGGGCAAAGAAGAAAAAAGAAAGAATGTGGGAAGACTTGAGGAAAAAAAGATAAAATAGAAAATAGTGTTTTAATGTTAAAATATAGTATTTTTAACATGTGAAATGTGGGTGTGAAAGGATTTACAAAAACAAAAAAAAACACTGGGTCTGTCTAAAAATGTACTAAAATCCCACCAAATTAGATCCTGCATGGTGGTAATTGGATGACGGGGATTTGTTTTACCTGGAGGAAAATCCATCTGCAGGAGGGATATGGGATGGCTCTATTGGTATCATTTTCCTGACATTCTCTTAATCAAGATAGGACGTTGCCATCCTTCTAGCTTGAGACTAAATGTCTGGTGCACCCCAATATACTCTTACCAGCTTGCACATACCTTCTGTACCCAGCTGAGCCAGACCATTTGCTGCCTCCTCTGGGTCTGGGAGATACACTCTGGGAGCTACTGGTGTACCTTGTCCATCTCTCCAGGGTCCGCCAGACTCCTCACCACATCTCTTCACCTTCCAGACAGTTTATCCCTCAGGTAACACAAATCTTCCTATATTAACCAATATGCGTATGCGTGCATGTGTGTGTGTGTTCACATTTTAAACTAAAACAATACAACGAAAAACAAAACAAAACATAGATTTGTTAGCTGTCACATAAAACCCTGCTGTCTATTTGACAGCTATGTTCGCCCTGGTGTGATAGCCATGTATGGTCGTGTGTGTAAGTGTGGACTTTACTAGCAGCTACTTCAGTTGGTAACTGTGTCACTGTATAAAGTCCTCTATGTAGTGTCCTACTCATGTGCTGGTTTTGCTATAAAACGATTTCTCAGTCACCTCAACATCGCCCCCTAGACTAGAAAAATGCTGAAGACCAATGTATATCAATTGATTTTCCCTCTGCCAACTCACATGCCATTCTCAGTACCTCACATTCAGCTACTTGACTAAGTGAGAAAGACACAGGGGTCTATTTCTATAACACTTTCTTCAAACATAACAGTACCCAGTACATGTCTGTCTAACAGTGAAAAATATAAAACACGAAAATTCTACATTTTCTAGGGTTTCACATTATGTCGTATCTTGTGGTAAAAGTCCTACTCCAATGTTCTACACAGAGATGCATATCTGTATGCCTAACCTCCAGCAATCTCCTATCCACCCTTTGTGCATCCATATAAAGGCACATTTTTGTACAGGAGGCACGAACCACAAAAACAAAAAAAACCAAAACAGATATGCAATCTATAAAACATGAATTGTATTTCCACGACAGAACCTTTCTGCTTAAAATCAGCAGTTTCTATACGCATGAAAACAAAACCCCTGACTGTTTCTGTGACTCATGTCAATCTAGTGTGTATATCCCTGAACTTGTCTTTTGTAAAAATAAAAATGTCTTAGCCCCGTCGATGAGACTGTGTCTGTTTTTTTTTATCTCTACCAGAGCAGAGAAAAAGAGAGAGAGAGAGAGAGAGACTATCATGGATGTAAAGAATGAGGAATAAGAAAGCAATGAAAAATAGGAATACCAAGATTTGAATACAAAGGTTTGAAAACAAACATACATGCAGAAAGGGAGATCTTTATAGCAAAGAATGACAGCTGGATTGGACTCTATGGGAAAATGGCTGTATTCCTTTAACTATGATCCCTCCCCCTACTTGACTAGGGGGTCTTAACCGTGCAATCCAGTGTCGTTCGTCATTTGTTCATTAAGAACTCGGTATAATATCAACTACGTACCTTTTCAACGGACTTTCCTAACTTATGATAGAGAAATGAAAAATTTACTGTTAGTGACTCATATTTTCTCTGAAATACTTAAAACGATATTTTGGAGCAAAGTATGTACATACTTCATTTTTGGATAATGATTCTCAGCCAAACAAATTATCATGAGTCACTGCAGCCTAAAACAAAGAGTGTTCCAATTGTCTATTATTAATTTGTCTTTCAAGAGTGTTTTTTTTCTATTTCTCTATCCCACCCCTCTGATCACTAAGTCTATACTCCTCTTGTGTCCCCTTTATCTGTGAGAAGAAAAACAAGATAGTTATCTTAAAACAGCAAACAAAACAAACATTTCCATTCTTTACCATCGGCCAGCGATTAGGAAAACAAGCATTTGACAACCTAAAACAAACAAACAAAATCAATAAAGATTACCTTTTAAGCTTAGTTTCTTTCTTCTAAAAGTACACATTAATACTTACCACAGATTATTATTTGCCTTGCCTGGTCCTAATTTCCTAGCCTTGGCTCTAATATTTTCTTTACAATCTTTCCTCAAATGTCCCTTCTTAAGACAGTTAAAACACTTCAAAGATTTCTGTTTCTTTCGTCCCTTATAGTGGTTTTTTATAATTCTGAGGTTGTGGATGTAGTTTTTCTAACGCCTGGATACTCAACATCATTAACCTATCACTCTGTGCTTTTTCCTTTTTACATATATTTTTATCATGTTCTATAGCATGCTCTCTAATATCATTTACCGTGAGACCTCTCCAATTAGGAAAATAGGTTTGTATCCAGGTCCTTAGATCCTCCCGGAGTCCGTCCATTAGTACTGCAACAGCTAACTCCCTATGATGTGGATCTTCCCTTATATCTGATATCCCTGTGTACTTAATCAAGGCCGCTATAGCCCTAGAAAAATAATCAGTTGTAATCTCATTACCTTTTTGTTTGATGGTTAATATTTTGTCCCATTCCATTGTCACTGGAAAATATATGGCTAACTTTGTGATTATACGTCCAATATTATCCTGATTATCATCCTCAGTTAAGGGTTTATCCTTCTCTAACCTACAATCCTTAATGAACTTCTGTATATCAGTATCGAGAGGAAGACAAGCTCTAAACAACACTCGCCAATCTTTATTAGTAGGCTCATGTGCATTACCTAAATGTCTAATAAATTTCTGACACTTGGCCAAATCTTTTCTAGGATCAGGGAAATCAGACATAATTGTAAATAGTTCCGTCTTAGTCCATGGAAAATACATTGCTACCTGTTTCATGGGAACTACACCATCTCTGTCCGCTTTCCCATTGGGAACTGCTGTTGTGCGGACAGGATATAAGCCTACCAAATCACTATGTTCTGAACTAGTTGCTGGAATCGCTGTTGCAGTACAATGAATGTCTCCCCCTTTGATAACCTTTACATTATTCTCACCAATTTCAGCTACTGCCCCTGCTGGTGGAACCATTCCCTTTCCTTGTCCGTGTATGTTACTGGCATGGGCAATGGCTTAAAACATTACTTAAGACATCATACAACTTACTAGTTACAGTTTTTACATTTTTGGTATTGGCTGTACTATCCGCCCCGACCGAAGTTGTCGGGGGCTTGTTTGCGCTCAGTTCGCCACGCTTTGCAACGCACACTTCCGGAATACTTGTTTCCGGTACGCTTACTTCCGCTGACCACGCGCTCCCGTGCCACGTGTACCCTTTCTTGTTGCCACAATTTTAAACAGTCATCATGTTCAATTCTCGTTTTTGTTGATTTAATCAACCGCACTTTATCTCTAACATTATTTAACACCTCTGAGTCAAGACTACCTATGTTTGGGAAAGGTTTCACACACTCCCGGGTCATCTTGACCCATTTTTCGCAGTATGCCGTTGCATACGCACCGTATTTATTATACATAACATACTTCGCCGTACCAACCGGCCATTCATTAGGCAGCACAACATGAACTATCTCTAGCATTTGCTTCGTATCCATTGTAAAAACAACCTATTTCTCAACGCTACACAAAAAGACTTTTTACCTGTTCTCCTTTCAAACAGAACCTACTAGAGATTTTTTTTATTCGTGGACGTTTTCAACAGGCACGTCCCTTAAAAGTATCAATGCCTTTCCTAGTTTGAGTACTTTACCACTGTTAGCAACTGATATCAATCAAGAATATCAGTGGTTGCAGCGTATTTCCCCCCACATCTCCCAAGTCGCAATCACGGCTGCACTAAATCAACCATGCGGTCCGATCGCACCGCTTACGGATACTAACTATCAGTAAGCTTTGCGATTAATATTTGGGAATGCCGCGAAAACCTGTTATTTTCGCTTCGAGTATGCCATGCATACTCTGTAGTGTCTCTTTATCACCTGCTCTTATTAGAACAGAACACCACTCACACAAAGGTTTCTTTATATCCTGCTCAGCCGTAGAACAGAACCTTTGTTGTCAGGTCACCTTTTTTACCATGCCCCGTCAGACACACCTGAACCAAAGCGCTATCAATTTTAAATAGTTCCACACTGCCCTGCCAATACTTAATCAAGGCCCTGCCATGCGGTCCAACCGCACTGCTCAGAGATACTAGTTATCTGTGAACATCATGATTAGTATTAGGCACACATGTAAAAACCTATAGTTGCCTATAGTTACCAGTATACTTTTGCCTTTATGTATAAAAACCATTCACATACACACACATAACCTTTGTTTTCTGTACAGAAAATAAATTTCCCAAACAATGGCACTATCCTTTCAGAGATTTTACCAAGTGATTACACTATGCATAGATAACAAACTATGATCATGACTGTTTACACACGTGGCAACAATACCAGAAGTACACATACTTTATGCAGGAAGTACACATACCTTATGCAATGCTATACCCTTTAAAACGCAAAACGACAATAAAAATAAACATTTTTCCTTTTTGTCCCTAGATTCAAATTAGCATTCCTTCAGTCTATGCAACAACGGACATTCGGTTTCGCAACACAAAGTGAACCACAGGTCTTAAACACATTGCGTTCCTGTTATGCGACGCGTCCGTCAATCCACCCTTTGTTGAGGAACCGAATACCGTAAGCGTTGCATACCTGCCGGTAACGTAACTCACCTTCGAGCCCCCAAATTATTAAAGTAATTCTATTGTTTTCAAATAAGCATTGCCCAATCGATTGTATGTGTTTCCAACGCACAAAGTGATTTTTTTTAGCAGATGTAAAAAGTTAACAATTCAATACATTATTAAATAATACAGTACAGTACAGCACAGCCAATACCAAAAGATACATACATACCGCGCTCTTATTGCATGCATTCGCTGCGCATCCACGGGACCCAATGGACAGTATATCTGCTTAGAATACTGTGTCAGAGTTGACTACAGACCGTGGGGGGGCAGCTATGATTATATACAGTACAGTGTTACACAGTGAACAATAGAGATGACGTAGCTTGCTTCTATAGGTCCAGACAAAGAGTGGCTCCAGGGTAAACAGGTCATAGGCTGATTCAATCTAAGGAATCCAAAGGTGGGGGTCGTCTCTCCAGGGGGGTCTGCTCCTTTCATAGCCAGCATTATACAAAGGTTTATTCCCTAATATCAATAACTAAAGTATGCAATGTGCGATCTCTTCGCCGACTGCACCGGACAGCTGCTGATGAATAGGGGATCAATATGATATCAGGCATGACACCTTTCCTGTAACCTAAACCTTTAATAACACTAAAATGTACATATAATCATATTATATAAACTAATAATAAACCAAATACTAGCTGCTCATAAATTACAGTGTAACGGAACCAATATGAATATGAATTATATAGATAACTAAATGTTGTAATGCGAGTGTGTGCGTGCGTATTTTACCGTGCGATCGCACCACGCGCTGTGTTAGGTGGCGTACGGATCTGTGTTACGTGGCGTACGCATCGCAATCGCACGGCAAAACAGTATTAACCAATATACTTTCGTTCATCCAATTATACGACTTCGACAATGTTTTCCTATTTGGCACACAATGGTACTGTACTCATAGTTTTCCCCATCTTGCATTCCATTGCCCAATGAAAGCTGAAAATAAAAATCAGAGCTTGCAAAAAATCAACACATGAAAGAGAGATGATGCCATTTTGATCTCACAAAGGACCATAATTGCTTTCTACAACACTGTGTATTGCTATATTATTTACTACCTACATTTTTTTATATTTAAAAATGAATGAGTTGCCCTGCCCACATAGGATGTTATGTATTTTTGTGACCTTGTTGATAAAAAATTTTAAGTTTAAAGGAAAGGCAAGATGTTTATATATTTAATGTGTATAAAATGATGACTAGTGCCTTTTGGTATGGATAAACTAAAATGGAACCAACAAGTTAGAAGCAAGTTAACAATTTGCAGGCTGGAGACAATGGAATTCCTAAATTTCATTTGCAAAATATCCTAGAATGGTGTGGATCCAGGCACAGATGGAACTGAACAAAGAAAAGGGTATATACTGTATATTGTACAATTATTTGTCTCAATAAAGGTTAAAGCAAAGTTCTAGCTCACGCTATTTATGGCAAGAATTGCATCAAATTAGTGCATCAATTTTCCTCAATATTGGACCATAAAGAAAGAAGATAAAAAGGGAATACAGTGTATACGGTGTGATAATAAATGGTAAGAGTGATGATGTGCATTTCCTCACCGTTTACCCTTCCTTCTGATGTCTTTCTGAAATTGGTGACATGAAGTCTTATAGGAGATTTGCCTTATGATCTCCGCTGTATACCCATAAATGGAATCAGATCAAAGTGCACCAAATGATCCTCTGTAACACGTGTTTTTTTTATATGTACATATCCAATTCCAAATTAATTTGAAAACACATATTTTCACCTAATCCATCTCTTTATTTTAGGTTGTACTGGATGTTGGCTGTGGATTGGGAATCCTTTCATTTTTTGCAGTACAAGCTGGTGCAAGGAAAGTGTACGCAATTGAATCCAGCCCTGTAGCAAAATACACTGAGGTACTGTGGATATGTTACTTGAAGCCAAAGAAAACAACCTAGGCAAGCTGCTTATATTTACAGTATTATATTATAGTAAATAGCTACGAGGGTATCTTTATATTATAAATGTAATTCTAGTCGACACTAATGTATGGTAATAGATTGCAGAGCCTTGATAACGCTGCAGTTGCTCTTGCTCTTTGTAGTGAGGTGAACACCTCCCAATACATGTCAAGATGGTGTTAACTTTTTTTTACCTCCTTTATGGACCAATGTCTGGTGTCGACTGAGAGGTGTTATTGGGTAGGCTGCAGAGCACTGACCACTCCTTGATCATCATCATCATCTATTTATATATATATCGCCACTAATTCTGCAGCGCTGCACAGAGAACTCATTCACATCATTCCCTGCCCCCTCCTTCAGACTTAATCATATATATTCCTATAAATACATTATTATCAGCATAATATTGCCTCAATCATCAGTGACAATAAAGTGTCCTGTAATTAATGCCCAACACATTAACAGTGACCAAACATACTATACCATTAAATCATATCAGCAGTGCTGGACATTCAGAATGACAAACCATACAAAATAAAATCATACATAAAAACAACAAATATATACTAGGTTGATAAAGGAGGTGTGTGAAGGAGTGATAGCACCCTTTTAAAAGGTGCAAACATGCAAAGGAGGGTAAAGATGGCTCTTCTTGTAAAAAGTTACAACCTAGAGGGAGATGGCAATGCTGAGACAATAAGACTTGGTAGCACTCAGAGTGGAGATGGGACTGTAGCATCCAGACAAAGTAGAATTAGGTGGAGCCAGGATAGGCTAGAGTAAAGAGTTGGGTTTTGAGAGAGCACCTGAAATGTTGAAGGTTGGAGAGAGCCTGCTCATGTGTGGTAGGCCCATAAGTGGGGAGCATCACAGGAGAATTCTTGGAGGCAGAAGCGATAAGTGGTTATTAAAAAGGAAACAAGGCACAGGACAGGCATATCTAACAGTGATGGAAGGAAAAAATCTAGTGACGAGGTCAGAAATGTATGAAGGAGAGAAGTTGGTGAGTACTTTGATGATGAGGGTGAGTAGCTTGAATTTGATTCTGGAGGTGATGGGGAGCCACTGTGGGAATTTGCAGAGTAGTGTGACGGACCTCATGCAACGAGAAAAAAAGAAAGTATTGCTGCTGCACTAAGAATGGATTGGAAACTGGAAGTCCATATAGCAGGAGGTTGCAGTAGTCAAGGCAGGAGATAATGAGAGAATTGATCAGTAACGTCTAAAGTGAGAAATGGATGGCAATGTTTTTATGCAGGAGGCAACATAGCAGTGCAAGGTAGTGGATTTGCAAAGTAAAGCTGAGGGCGCAGTCAATAATGACACCAAGGCTTGGGGAGCTGGGGAGAGTGTGAATGTTTCCATACATGAGGGAGACAAGAGGGGTGTAGTGGCACTGGGAGGAGGAAAGAGGATGAGCTCTGTTTTGAACATTGAGCTTTAGGTAACATTGGGACATCCAAATGATGATCAGTTGGGTTGTCACATACTGTACCAATTTGATGCAAACTCAGTACAAAAGTAAACCCTGCGAGGTTTGCCTCAGGTTAATTATTGCAAACAGGAGGCTCGTGTCGAGTTGGACATATTTTATGTAAAAAACGCAGGTATAAAATGCACCTGAAAATATATGCAATTCCATGTGTATGCGTTGGACACACCTCAGTATAATTTGTGACAAATAAATGTGATCCATCTGTAAACTGGAGTAACAGTAGTCTGCCATTGTAGTGTAGATATAACGTTTTTAGCATTAGTTCCTGTGTTTCAAAAAATATATCAATTAAGATCAGTGTTCCCTCTAAACTGAGCAATCTGGAAATGATAGAGCTAAACCTGTATCTTACTAGGAAACATCCTGCAGATTGTGAATGCAAACCTTTCGGGTGGAGCCCTCATTAGAGTGACCTTTTAACTCTTTCCTTCCCAGATTGCTCAGCTTAGAGGGAACACTGATTGAGATGCCAATCTATTGCCAGGATAGCTATTTACTATGGGGCTGAAGCTGAGTTGGATGTATATTTGTTTGTTTAGAGTAAAATATGCAGATTGGTACTGCGTTTTCCACAAAAGTGTATTTTATTTCATATGCAGACTTTGTCTTTGGTTACACTTTGGTTACACTTACGGCTTCATACGACTGGAGAGGCAGGATAAGTAGAAGTACAATAATGGCATGTTATCGCATTTACAATTAAGGCAGTAACCGTATCACTGGTAGGTACCTGAGGGCTGGTGCACATACATGCACTGATAAACATGATTGTTGCCAGCACCAGATAACCTCTTCTGATTAGATGTTTGCAGATTGACCTCTAAAGCTCATAATGCTTTCTTCATGGTTCATGCCTATATTATATGATTTTGTGGGTGTATTTTAGCATGACATTTTTGCTACTTTCATTTGTACAGTAAAAGAAATATTATACCTTTTGAATTCTAGAAGATTTTTTAAAAAATGTATTCAAACCTAATAGCTATTTTATCTTTTGTTATCAAAACTAAAGCTAAAAAACTTTTCTTGTGCTTATGACATGTATCTTACAATACACAAATGAGTGTAAAATCCACGCTTGCCTTAGTTAAGTGTGAATCAGTATGCTGCCAGTAAGGGAATACACAGGTAGGAGTGGGGTCCCCAGCCTCCAAATAATTGATACAAAATAGGATAAATTCCCAGGTGTAAGTGCTAGGTGTGTAGTGGAATAGGGTGCTCAACTGAGCATATGCATGTAAATATGCATCTGAAATTCAACATTGTCCTCTGTCTTCCGGTAGATAAATTGGCCATTGATCTGGCACTGAGTATGAATATGTCTGAAATATCGGGGGTCCTAGATAATAGACATCTGCGGTCCTGCTAGTTAAGATATTTTAATTCTGGGTGGCATTCTCACTTATGAACCCTATTTGCAGACAAAATCTGCACCTGAGCCAAAATAATGGTAACTGGCCACTGATATTTGAATATGGTTATGATTAAACCGATATTTGAATGTGATTATGATATCTTTGCACCTGATAATCTTTATATATTTTTTTTCTAAATGTTTTTGTTCCAGAAACTTGTGATTAGCAACAACCTTTCTGATAAAATCTCAGTGTTATGTGGGAAAATTGAAGAAATCTCTCTCCCAGAGTATGTGGATGTTATCATTTCCGAACCCATGGGATACATGCTGTTCAATGAGCGAATGGTGGAGAGTTACCTTTATTCTAAAAAGTGGCTAAAACCAAATGGTGAGAGAGGCTAAACAAATGTAACAAAATAAAATAAAATTATTTGTAGATAAAATAAACTAAAACACATTCGAAGAGATGTATTAAAACTGTTGTACATAATGATAGATGCAGTCAATCATTGCAAACAACACTGATTTTCTTCTAGCACAGTCTATTCAGTCAAAGGAAACACAGGGTTGGTTGATATGGGTTATATCACCATTTGTATTACAAATTCTAATTGTCTTTATCAGTTAGCTGTTATATTGTGCTCTCTGCTCCCTCTGTATTGCAAGTTGTTTATTCACTGCATAAGTCAGTGAGCAAAGTTAATTTATACAGCTCCTTGATAGTGAACGATATCCACTGTCCAGCACAGAACTACCGTCTTTAACTTTAGTTCCCCAATACAAATGTATCTGAAAAGTTACAAAAATAATTTTGTTTTCAGATCTATAGGTAGATTAATTGAAGTGGATAGTTATGTCATACTTGCCAACTTATGGCAAGTATGATCCGGGAGCTGCCGGTGGCGTATGCAGGGGGCAGGGCCGAATGCAGTGAATCGCGGCATATTGGATTTAATTCTGCCCACTTCACTAGGAAGTAGGCAGATGCCGGAGACTGTCATACTCTCCCGGGAGTCCGGGAGACCCACCCAGAATTCGGGAGTGTCCCAGACATTCCAGGAGAGTTGGCAAGTATGAGTTATGTCCAAGTCAATTAAATAATGTTTAAAACATTTAAAACTTTTTATACTCTAGGCCTAATAACAATCATGATGAATTTAGAATGAGCTACTTTTTTCTGCTTCAATATTATATTAAAACTAGATATACTGTATATTATGCCATATAATTAGTTAAAAACCTTTCTACCAACTTTTCTACACTACCAGTCCATCCCTTACACTGTTGATATTCAATCTAAAGGGCATGAAGGAAATAGAGTCAGTTGACAGTTAAGTATTCAGGCACTGTTTCAAATGTGCAGCAAGTGTGACACTTCACAATTCTGGCATACCTTGCAAACTGTTTCTCTCTCTCTCTCTCTCTCTCTCTCCTCTCTCTCTCTTCTCTCTCTCTCTCTCTCTCTCTCTCTCTTCTTCCTCTGTCTTTCACTGTCCTCCTCCCTCTCTGTCTCTCGGGCCTGATTCTTTTTGGAACGCAATGTGAACGTAATCTTTTTTTTTTTAAATCGGACGTAAATTGCGCACACATACGTCCATAGTTAAGTACAAGGGGATCTCAAAATACAGTTCTATTTGAATATGGGTATTAGTACGCTCTGACTATACGTTACTTGCCGTAGGCAGATATACAGACTGCAGAATATGCACAATGCATATGTGCAATATAAAGTCCTATCAGAAAGCATGGAAAAAAATATTAAGTACATTAACAACTCTTAATACCATAATCATTAATAAAAATACATAAATAGTATGCTCTTGATGTTACTGTAAATAAAATGCATTTTTACAGTTTCTCTTACTTGCAAACACATGTTTTGGCATGCATACACGTCAGTCATCACTATCAGCCGGCACTTACACCTGCCCTGTGGCTGGTGCAAGAGGTACAGCTAAAAATCACAGAGCTAAGAGGTACCCAGAGCTAGGGATGTGCACCGGACACTTTTCGCGTTTTGGGTTCTGATTACCTTCAGGTTTTGGGTTCTAATGTATTTTGCCAAAACACCCCCCTCAAGGTTTTGGGTTTTGGGTTCTGATTTTTTTTTAAAAAAGCATAAAAACTGGTAAAATCGAGATTTTTTTTTTCCACTCCTACGCTATTATTATCCTCAATAACAATCATCTTCACTCATTTCCAGTCTATTCTGAACACTAAACACCTCACAATATTGTTTTTAGGCCAAAAGGTTGCACCAAGGTAGCTGGATGAGTAAGCTAAGCGACACAAGTGGGCGGCACAAACACGTGGCCAATCTAGGAGTGGCACTGCAGTGGCAGACAGGATGGCAGTTTGAAAAACTAGAACCCAAAGAGCACATAATGCCAAAAAAAGAGGTGCAAGATGGAATTGTCCTTGGGCCCTCCCACCCACCCTTATGTTGGTGAAATAGGACATGCGCACTTTAACAAACCAATCAATTCAGCGACAGGGCCTACCAAACTGTGGCTGAAATGATTGGTTCGTTTGGACCCCCACAAAATGAGCCGGCAAAGAAAAAAAAGAGGTGCAAGATGGAATTGTCCTTGGGCCCTCCCACCCACCCTTATGTTGGTGAAATAGGACACGCGCACTTTAACAAACCAATCAATTCAGCGACAGGGCCTACCAAACTGTGGCTGAAATGATTGGTTTGTTTGGGCCCCCACACAAAAAAAGCAATTCATCTCTCCCTGTACAAAGTAAACTGGCTCTACTGAGGCAAGATGTCGTCCTCATCCTCATCCTCTGATTCCTCGCCCCCTTCAGTGTGTACTTCCTCATCCTCACACATTATCAATTCGTCTCCGCTGGACTCCACAATCACAGGTCCCTCTGTAGTCTCTGGAGGCCATTGCTGGTCTTGATTGAAGAATTGATAATTCATTTTTATGAACATCATCTTCTCAACATTTTGCGGAAGCAACCTCCTTCGCCGCTCACTGACCAGGTTCCCCGCTGCACTAAAAACTCTTTCGGAGTACACACTGGAGGGGGGACAACTCAGGTAAAATAGAGCCAGTTTGTACAGGGGCTTCCAAACTGCCTCTTTTTCCTGCCAGTAAAAGTAAGGACTGTCTGACATGTCTACTTGGATGGTGTCAGCAAAGTAATCCTCCACCATTTTTTCAATGGTGACAGCATCCAATGCAGCGACAGTAGACATGTCAGCAAAGGTTGGCAGGTCCTTCAGTCCGGACCAGATGTTCTCTGCATCCCCGCCAGCGGGTCGTTTATGAAATCTCAGCTGTTTCCTCGCAGCCACAGGTGTGGAAGAAAATGAAGGAGGAGCTGTTGGTATGTCACGGTCCTCTTCAGAGGACAATCTCCTAACCAGCAGGTCTTTGCACCGCTGTAGACTTGTGTCCACGGGAAACAGAGACACAACATACGCTTTAAACCGAGGATCGAGCACGGTGGCCAGAATGTATTCCTCTGACTTTAAAAGAGTGACCACCCTCGGATCCTGGCAAAGCGTACGAAGGGCTTCATCCACAAGAGCTACATGCTTTGTGGAATCGCAATGGTTTACCAGCTCCTCCCTCACTTTCTCCAGCTGCTTCTGCAACAGCCTGATCAGGGGAATCACCTGACTCAAGCTGGCAGTGTAGAAACTGACTTCTCGTGTGGCAAGTTCAAACGGCTGGAGAACCTTGCACAACACGGAAATCAGTCTCCACTGCGCTTTACTCAGGCGCATCCCCATTCCTTGTCGTAGGTGGCTGTGTAGGCTTGAATGGCCTTTTGCTGCTCCTCCATCGTCTGCAGCATATAGAGGGTGGAGTTTCAGCGCATCACAACCTCTTGTTTGAGGTGATGGCAGGGCAGGTTCAGGCTTTTCTGATGTTGCTCGAGTCTGCGGTAGGCAGTGGGAGAATGCCGAAAATGTCCAGCAATTTTGCGGGCCACCGCAAGCATATCCGGCACACCACTGTCACTCTTGAGGTAATGCTGCACCACCAAATTAATGGTGTGGGCAAAACATGGGACGTGCTGGAAATTGCCCATATTTAATGCCGGCACAATGTTACTGGCGTTGTCCAACACCACAAATCCCCAGGAGAGTGTAAGTGGGGTAAGCCACTGCGAAATGATTTCCCTCAGTTTCTCTAAGAGGTTGTCAGTGTTGTGCCTCTTACTGAAACCGGTGATACACAACGTTGCCTGCCTTGGAACGAGCAGGCGTTTTGGAGATGCTGCTACTGATGCAGCTGCTGCTGTTGCTGCGGAAGGCGATGCATCTACCCAGTGGGCTGTCACAGTCATATAGTCCTTAGTTTGCCCTGAACCACTTGTCCACATGTCCATGGTTAAGTGGACAGTCGGTACAAGCGCATTTTTCAGAGCACTGAGGACACTTTTTCGTACTTCTCTGTACATCCCGGGTATCGCCTGCCTAGTGAAGTGGAATCTAGACGGGATTTGGTACCGGGGACACAATACTGATGGCGGACACCGGACGCACGTCTAACACCAACAAGATGCAGTTATCCGCTTTGCTATAGGATGACTGCTGTCGTACTTTGTGCTCATGGCAAACGACTATTGTACGGTCAATTGTTTAGTGAAAGACGTAGCGGTCTTACAACTTCCCCTCTGGGAAGATGACCGACTCCCAGCAGCAACAGCAGCAGCGGCAGTAGTAGGCGTACCGCTGCAGGATCCTCCGGAAGAATCCCGGATTGAAGAGGACTCAGTCATGCCGGTGACATGGCCTGCAGGACTATCTCTGATCGAGATCTTGGAGGAAATTGATGAGGAGGGTGTTGCTGGTGTGGATACAACAGGACCAAGGGATTTAGGTGTCCCTGGACTGCTGACGGTCCTAGCCACAGTTCCTGAACTAAACACTGAATTATGAAGGGTCTTCAGGTGACGTAGAAGGGAGGAGGATGTCACTAGGTGGCCAAGATCCTTACCCCTGCTTATTGCAGCTTTACATAAACTACATATGGCAATACAATTGTTGACCGGATTGAGATAGAAATAATTCCAGACCGAAGAGGTGGATTTTTTGGTCTTCTGCCCAGGCATGACGATGGGCTTTTTCATCCCATGGACAACAACTGTTTCCCCCCCCCGGTGCCTCATTTAAGATAACCACATCAGCATCCTCCTCTTCAAGTTCCTTCTCAGCGCCAGCTACATCAATATCCTCCTACTGGTGTACAACATTGACACCTTCATTATCCAAATCTGTAACTGCACTGTGGGTGATCCTTCCAGCATATGCAGAGGGCGTGCTGCAAATGGTGGAAGGAGCCACCTCTTACCGTACAGTGATGGGAAGGTCAGGCTTCGCAACCACCAACACCCTTGGACTCGCCTTGGGGATTTGTGATGACATCTCTTTAGAAGGCAGAGTTGTTTGCTGTGTTCTTGATGACAGCTTAAATCTCTTAAATTTTTTAGAGGGGGGGAGGAGGAGGGCTTAGATCCTTGGGTGAAGCTGAACCACTAGTCATGAACACGGGCCAGGGCCTAAGCCGTTCCTTGTGACTCCGTGTCGTAAATGGCATATTGGCAAGTTTACGTTTCTCCTCAGATGATTTCAATTTCTTTTTTTTGATCATTTTAGTGACCTTTGGCTTTTTGGATTTTACATGCCCTCTACTATGAAATTGGGCATTGGCCTTGGCAGACGACGTTGATGGCATTTCATCGTCTATGTCATCACTAGTGGCAGCAGCTTCAACATTAAGAGGAAGTGGTTCTTGATCTTTCCCTACTTTATCCTCCAAATTTTGGTTCTCCATTATATGCAGCACAAGAGAGCGTACCCCTAAGCCACACACACTCGTCAAAGCCTTCATAAATTATATGCGGCACAGGACAGTACCACTGGACTGGAGTTATACAGCAGTACCACTGGACTTATATACTGCAGGAACAGTGAACGTAGTTATATTACAGTACCAATGGACTTATATACTGCAGGAACAGTGAACGTAGTTATATTGCAGTACCACTGGACTTGTATACTGCAGGAACAGTGAAAGTAGTTATATTGCAGTACCACTGGACTTGTATACTGCAGGAACAGTGAACATAGTTATATTGCAGTACCAATGGACTTATATACTGCAGGAACAGTGAACGTAGTTATATTGCAGTACCACTGGACTTGTATACTGCAGGAACAGTGAACGTAGTTATATTGCAGTACCACTGGACTTGTATACTGCAGGAACAGTGAACGTAGTTATATTGCAGTACCAATGGACTTGTATACTGCAGGAACAGTGAACGTAGTTATATTGCAGTACCAATGGACTTATATACTGCAGGAACAGTGAACGTAGTTATATTGCAGTACCACTGGACTTGTTTACTGCAGGAACAGTGAACGTAGTTATATTGCAGTACCACTGGACTTAGCAGGACAGAGCACAGGACACAGCACCACTGGACTCAGCAGGACAGAGCACAGGACACAGCACCACTGGACTCAGCAGGACAGAGCACAGGACACAGCACCACTGGACTCAGCAGGACAGAGCACAGGACACAGCCCCACTGGACTCAGCAGGACAGAGCACAGGACACAGCACCACTGAACTCAGCAGGACAGAGCACAGGACACAGCACCACTGAACTCAGCAGGACACAGCACAGGACAGCACCACGAGAAAGAGCAGGACAGAGTACACCTAACACACCCTCCCTCTTCCCTGATCAATACCCGAATGAAGATGGCGGCGGCAAGCGGGGAATATAAAGAATCCGGATTTCGCAAGATCCGACGGTGGGATTAGCACGTTAAGCCTCGTTTTGGCCATCGGCGGAAATACCCGAACAGTGCTCGGATCGGGCTCGGATCCGCACTGTTCGGGGCTGTTCGGATTACGGGAATCCAAGCCCGCTCATCCCTGCCCAGAGCTTCAATCGGATGAATGTGCGTGCGTGCGCTCGATCTCGTCCTTACTTTACATTGCTTATGTGCGTCCACCAAAACCCTCCCCCATTCTGCCCTTTAAGTCATTTGCACTTGGACTTGAATAGCATGCAGATGCGTAAAGTCCATTTCTGAGCATGTGCAGAAACAATTTCATGCAAGATTCAGCATGCAACGGAACTTGCGCCATCATCATCATTTATTTATACAGCGCCACTAATTCCACAGCGTTGTACAGAGAATTCGCTCACATCAGTCCCTGCCACATTGGAGCTTACAGTCTAAATTCCCTAACATATGAATTAGACCCTCTCTCTCTCCCCCTCGTTTTTTCTAGTCACTGTGGGTCTTTTTGACCATGCAAAAAGAAAAGTTTACGGCCAACAGTTGCTGAAATACATCTGTTTTTATAAGGAGGCAGATGGTTGGGTACAGTAGCACTTCTGCAGAAAAGTATATATCTATGTGCACTTAGTGCAATGTAATAAAAACCATCAAACACATGCAATGAAAGTAATATCGATGTGTCTTCACTCTCATGATTAATTTAAAACATAAATGAGGATAAACTGAAAAATATTTTAGGGGGAAAACAAAAAAATGTAAATATATGAATAATTATTAGGTATTATGTAATAAGAGCTTGGACTCTGATGTGAAGTTTTTACTGTATCCAATATGTGCCTCTTCTGGAGTTTTCCCCAGCCTACAAAAGTCAGCACAGATTGATTTTATGGTGGTGTTTCTATGAAGAGGGGGGTGCTAGGCAGACAAGCTCACTTGTTCTCATCAAGAAACATTGTTCTTCAGCATTCAAATGTCTCACCTTATTGAATCAACTAGGTGTCTGTTTCAGTCCAGTATACAAGTTGATTAAGCAAATAATCATGCAATAATTTTGGATAGTTATTGAAAATTTACAAACCTCTATAAATGAGGTTAAAGTTAGTGAACTGAGTGATGAAACTAGTCACCACAGTGGAAAAGTGCCCCAACATATTATTTTTATTACATTTTCGTGCATCCAAATTGCATTAAAACTGCATAGATGATGCTTAGAATTCATCCATATTGCATTTTTATTCTACTATGAAAGAGTAGATAGTAGAATGAAAAATTATGTTTGCTCCATATTTCATACACATTCATGCTCGAACACTGCCTGTACATCTGAAGAAAGTGTCAATATGGACATAGCCTTACACCTAGCCTACCCATACTGCCATTTAGCATCAGAACTCTGCCATGATTCTGCCATGACTCTGCCATTTAGCATCAGGACTCTTGCTGACTTGATATTAACAGACTTTTTGTGTTTCAGGTATGATGTTTCCTGCTTTCAGCGATATTCACCTGGCGCCATTTTCTGATGAACAACTATATATGGAACATTATTCAAGGGCTAATTTTTGGTAATGTTTGAAATATAAACACAACTATGGTGCAATAAATGTTTCTTGTCATAGGGTTTCAATTAGAGTTGAACGTGCACCCATTTTGTGGCATAAATATACAAATGCTGCATGTGCACCAAAATGCATCTATATATAGATTGAAGTGTATATTAGCTGTGCAGCATTATTTGAGTACAGTATGAGCGTGGATGTGTAACTGTAGCACTCCCTTTGGAAGAGGGAAGGAAGGCAAAAATGCACTTCATGGGGAACATATCTTTTGTGGTACTGGAGGCCCGATGTTAAGATATGTGATGATAACAATGATGACACCAGCAGTACTATGTAGCTTCTTCTAGATCCTGGCTTATTGACCTTTCCAGCTGGTAGTACTTCCATCATTAGCGTCATGGCAAAATTATGGCAAGTTGCGGCTGTCTATTTGGATTTCTTATTTGTAATTTCCATTTGGACTACTGCAGGAAAGGAGATTTCCATTGCAATTATAAAGCGGGAAATGATGGATGTGGGGATGTTTGTATTTAATTACATTTTATATAGAAAATCTGATTTCCACATTTATTTATGATGTTTTAACAATGCTATAAGGTAATACTACTTTCATATTTATATCTAACGCAATCTAGACACATCTCTACACTATCATTGGGCTTAGGTATATGCATCTGTACGGCTGCTGTAGAAATCAAGCTGTATTTTGATATACTGTACGTTCATCTGGACATACTAAAGTAAATCTGCAATTTTTGAGACAGTATGTAGCTCCAAAAGCCCAAGGATGTTTGAGGTTCAGGAACTTACTTGTTTAATTATAACCTCTACCCAGCCACACTTACAGAGTCACCTTTAGCTGTGTGTATATATATATATATATATATATATATATATATATATATATATATATACACAACAGACCCTTCAACATATCCCCTTCCTTGTGGTACAAAATGCTCTTTTCCAAACTTCCCAGTCAAGTCCAAGTCAATAAAAAAAATTCAAAGACATGTTTCTTTAACATTTTTAAAACCACATTATTTTCATGAAAAATATTTTGTTTCATTTGTGTTGACATAGAGCTCTAAATAAAAAACATGATTTTCACTTAGTGACAATAAGTTAAATTAATGGTAGTTAAGAGGCTTAAAAGCAGTTTAGAAGTACCGTTAAGGCACCGTACAGATAGAATTGCTCATTGCCTGTGGTCCACTAAATTTAAAATAAATTCAGCTAATACCAAACATCCACTTAACCCCTCATCTCTTCTGCTCGTTCACCCCGCTCTCCCCTGACCCCTCTTTTCTCTCCCCCTTGCTTCACTGGCTCCCTTTTGTGCCTGTTTTTCTTTACCCTCCCTTAGGATGTAAGCTCGTATGAACAGGGCCTCTCTCCCCTCCTGTCTCCATACCTGTTCTTCTGCTTCGTCTTTACTGCATTTGCTTGCCCAGAGTTTCTGAAGTATTGGTACTTTGTGTTTATTGTTCTGTACTGTCTCACCCTGTATAGTCTACTGTTTGTACTGTGTATGGCGCTGCGGAATCCTTGTGGCGCCTAACAAATAAACAATGATAATAATAATGATAATATTAATACTGTATGTACTAATACTGTATGTAGAATAGGACTACTTGCTGTGTGATGAAACCTACCAAAAGAACGTCTTAACAAGAGTTGACCACAAGGTAATACTAAATCCTATACTTACATGATCACACAGTCTACAACTCTGCCCTCACTTAAATAATAACACAAGTGGACAGGTCATTGTTTTCTGCAAGATTCACATACTTACCCTATGATGCTGTGAACATTCTAATGATATGATTGTATGTGGTGTGAACATTTTAATGATCTGGTTGGACATGGTGTGAAAATTATGATTACCTGATTGCTTATAGGCAATGATGAAAATTGATTATAATAAGGTGTTCAAACCCCTATTAAAATGCACCTTAAAAATTATAAACTAAAACTTTATGGAGGTGAAATATATTAAGATTTTTCATAGTTGGTTTATTCATCTAAACTAAGTGACTTGGAAGTTGAAAAAACTTCCCCAAAAATGTAGCAATAACACTTAATAAATGTTTTTCCTGGATAAACAAAGCAAAAAAGGGAAGAAAGTGCAGTTATGTTTAGCCGATATAAAATTATATATTAATTCATTTTTTTATGTAGCTCCAACATATTTCTCAACATTGTACATGGAGACATGTTGGAGAAGCCATAATAGCAATACAGGAATATGAAGTGAAACTGAGTGACAGGGCTTGCTTGTTGCATGGGAGTTCTCCACCTAAGAGAAAGATCATCTGCAACATATCTTGATTGCAACTAATCTTAGTGCCATCATATCCGTCCCAATTTGAGGGTTCTATTGGGATGGTTGGAATGTTGGGAGGTATGACCATTCACCACCACTCTGCACAACCCATACAGTACTGCATGTGAGATTTTAGGAGGATGGTTATGTGCAGTATAGCTCTTCAGAGGTGCTAGGCATTTCCCTGAGGTGTAGTCACACCCCCTTTTCATGTGAAAATCCCCCTCTGCAAAGAAGCTCTTGTTTCATTGCAAAAGGGACTGGCTCCATTGAAGAAACAGAGTTGACTCTGTTGATGTCAATATTTCGTCTCACATGCACAGTAAAGTCAACTCTGGCCTAAGTAGGGGAAGAATATGCAGCCTGCGAAGAGGATCCTCTCCAGCGGGACTGCCCTCCATTGGAAATGGTAAGTAACAGCATCCTGAGATGACGTTAACTTTTTAGTGCTAAAGATGAAAAACAAAGCTTTTCACCACTTGATGAATTGATTCTGTTCATTATCCCCACAGAGGTCTATGGGATGGTGCTAAACAGTTGAAGATTACTTAAGGCCGGAGAAATCTCTGATCTGGTTAAGCCATTGTTAAATGGGACGAATCGGTGAAAGAGCCTTTGTCCAGCACTGGTGCTGGATTTTAGGCACTTTACCACTTCATAAATAGACCCCTAAGGCTTGATTAAAGATTTTGAAAAGTTGGGAGGTATGATAGGTCACATATTACAGCCTTAGTTTCACTGGTATTTTAACTAAGCATAAATACCCCTTAAGTTCAGTAATTTTATGCAATAATATATATTTACAATGCACATAAAGACAGGCCTGGAATAAAAATGGTGCCTCCCAGGCCACGTTTTCTGTGTCGACTGTGTAAAGCAAATAAATGGAAATCATTCAGTCACTGTTCAACCCATGTTAAAAGTTTATAATATGTAAATAATTAATATTATTATGGTTCAAGATATTATTTTGGCCCATTTTATTTCACTTGAGTTCCACTAGCTTATTTTTTATTTCACATGGTCTACTACGTGTCTTATAATCTTGACTGTTATTCATACCCGCTTACCAGCTCTTTATTCTCACACATACTGTCTGGGCCTGAGTCATTAAGGAGAGCAAAGCAAAAGAAGGAGTAAATTTGCACCTTGGCAAATCCATGTTGCATTGGAGGGGGAGGTAAATTTAAAATGTGGGGACAGATTTATAGTAGTTGGGGTAGGGCATGTCCTAGATCAACCTTAAATATCAATGTAAAAATAAAGTTATCAAGTATTTGTGTGCTACATGACAAAAAAGTCAGTATTTTCTTTACATGTAAAATAATAAACTAATTTGCACCCCTTGCATTGTAACATGGTTTGTCAAGGATCAAATTTACTTTTGCCTTGCTCTCCTTAATGACTCAGGCCCTCTGCCTATATGTTACCTGAAACTACCAGTATATGGTGTGATAAAATGTTGTAGGAAGGGGTCCTTCAGACACCCATCCAGGTTTGTTTTTGCCATTCAGATGCCTAAAAAATATTCACGTGTCCAGTGTATTGCAGAATAAGAAAAAAACTAAATTCTCTATTTATGTTAAATAAAAATGCCATAAAGGTGCAACAAAAACTCCACCACATTGGTGGAATTCAACTCACCCCAGAATACCGCCACAGTAGACCTATTACCGTTAATACAGTAATTTTAACACAGCTCTCTGCTCTCTCTGAGCCACGAGAAAGAGCCAGCTTTGAAATGACCATAATAACGGTAATTATGCGCACTATTACTGTAATATCGGTAATAATGTGCAGGTCGCGTTACTTTTTACAGTAACGCGGCCAGTTGAATTCCCACCATAATATATAAAATCTTATTAACATCTTTATTATATGTGAACTGATTGTGCAATGTTTTTATTACTGCATGTTTTATAACATACAGGTACCAACAATGCTTTTATGGAGTCAACCTTACCAGTATGCGAAGTGCTGCAGTTGATGAATACTTCAGACAACCCATTGTTGTAAGTGTTGTGTTTCATGAAATACAGTTGTGACTGATGTGGTTAATTAGATGAACTACTTTAATTTTGGACAAGCATTTACCTCAATTGAGATGTCTACACAAATACAATGTTAAACCATTAAATCCCCCCACTCCCACGCCCACCAAGTATTTGAATGGTCAGTGTCTGCTACCCCTTTGGGAGATATTGACCCCTAGCCTTCCCTAAAGGGCAAATTCTCTTGCCAAAACTTTGAAATGCAGATGAGAGCACTGGCAGATCTGGGTTAACATACTGGCCATTAGCTTAGCTAAGAATGCTGATTTATACAGTTAGACTGCTTGCATTCTGTAATTACTCTGTTGATAGTGCTTGCTCAGTTTAATGGGTTCTTAGATGTTTAATTCTATCACTTTCCTGTCTGCAAAATGTATTACATTGCTGTTCATGTGGACAGCAGGCGTGCCATCAAAGAAATCAATATGGTGAGACAGTGGTTAGCATTACTGCCTCATTGCACTGGGGCCATGGGTTTTTATTATGATCAGGTTTCCTCTGGGTGCTCTGATTTTCTCCCACAGCTGAAAAAAACATACTGTTATGTTGTGTATGTGTGTTTGTATTTGTGACCACATTATGAGTACAGACCATCATAGTGAGGCTTTTTGAAGACCAAAATACCAGACCTCAAAAGATTTTGCTTTAAATAGCATGGTAGTGTCAATATGAATCTGCTGCAGTAAATGGTCATGTTTAGCACAGTAAGTTCAGTTATCTTTGTGAGAATGTGTAAACAGTTTTTGCTCTGTGAGGCCCCCAGATTATACACACAACTTTTTAATTTTCTTTAAATTCTTTCTGGCATTATTACATCACCTTTACGAGTCGACCTGTAAAAAAAGACAGCGGTGCCACATGCATGGCAAACACTTTTCTGGCTCTCTCTCAAGTTCCAAAATGGCAAATCTAAAAAGAAGCTGCAAGACCACTGAATGAAAACAAAAATTGGATAAAAGACACTTCAGTGTTTATTGTCAGAAAACCAACATTAAGATATTTTGACACAAAGAAAACATGCACATGATATTGAAGTAGCCGAAGCTCTAAGCTTTCTGAAAGGTTCAAAATGGTGTTCTTTCTGTTAGAGAGACACTGCAATATAGAAGTGCTTAGAAGTGGGATGGTAAATTTGGTGCATGCAGAAAGCCCCATGCAACTGTATCAGTAAATGACTACTTTCTATGGCAATGTCACACGCGGTTCTGCCCGGGAGCCAGCGCACTCACCTGTCCTCCGATCCCCGCTCCGTTCAGCCATTGGCGGTTATTCCTCCAGTGGTTCTGTGTATGCGCAGAAACCACCTTCCTTTCTAACCTCCTAGATTACTCCTATTTGCTGTCCACTCATTGACAGCGCTATAGTGGTAATGTTCTGCAGACCATCTCATCAGCTGTCACCGTGAAATTTACCACAGACCACCGCCTCCTGTGCATCTCCCCCACTACTCAGTGGTTACGCTCTGCAATCCTGCATCTCTTTCTCTCACGGTTCGTTGGGAACTTCTATAGGGGGCCGCAATCTACAGGGAGGAAGCTGCAAAGTCCAAATTCCCTTGTGGGGATCTCTGGCGAAAACCTTCTGCTCTGTTATACTCTGCACCCCTAGGATAAGTAGTGTCAATCCCAGCCAAACCCAGAAGGATCCTATTAATCCTTGTAAAACTGTGACAGCCAACATTGTCTGGGAATTTTTGTTAAAACTAGGGATGTGCACTGGCGACTTTTGGTGTCTCGTGTTTTGTGTTTTGGGTTCGCATTTGTTTCCCAAAACACCTGCCGAAAGGTTTTGGTTTGGATTTAAGGTTTTGGATTCGGATTTTTTTTGAAAAAAGCCTAAAAAGTTCAAAAATCAAGTTTTTGGGCTTATTTTCACTCCTACGCTATTATTAACCTCAATAACATTCAATAACAATCATTTCCACTAATTTACAGTGTATTCTGAACACCTCACAATATTGTTATTAGTCCAAAATGTTGCAACGAGGTATCTTTCTGGACTGCGTAGTGGAGTGGTCCCCACAATATAATAAGAAAACTGTCACTCACCGGACTGTGAGTGCTTCTTCCCGGACATTTAGGAACCGTGGCCGTCCTCCATCCTGAGGGACTGCGCATGCGCAGCCCTTTCTATACCTCCGGTGTATGTTCCTTTAACTTAATTGGCAGATCAGGCAACCTCCCTATATTAAGCACCTGTGGTCATCACCACATTGCCTGATCTTGGAGTCTCATTCCCCATGAGTCTCTGAAGGTGTTCCTGTGTTTCCTTGTTCATTCAGCCCTGCTGATTCCTGTGGTTTCCAAACCACTTCTACCTCTGTGGTTTCCAAACCACTTCTGCTACTGTGGTTCCCATACCACTTCTACCATCTACTATATCATCGTGACTGTGAGCTGATTCCTATCCGCTGCCTCCGTGCACTACAGTCTTCTAATCACTTCAACTCTACCATGTATCATTGGGACTGTTAGCTGATGCCTATCCGCTGCCTCCGTGCATTACAGGCTTCAACCACATCCACTCACCTGTTCATGATTGTGACTGCCAGCTGATTCCTATCCGCTGCCTCCGTGCACTACAGGCTTCAACCTGCAACTCGTCTGTGTTTCATCATCGTGACTGCTAGCTGATTCCTATCCGCTGCCTCCGTGCACTACAGTCTTCAACCTGCAACCCGTCTGTGTTTCATCGTGACTGTTTAGCTGATTCCTATCCGCTGCCTCTGTGCGCTTCAGTCTTCAGTCCTTGTCAACGCTCCCGTGTTTCCTTGAGTCTGCCTCCACTATTGCTACCCGCTATTCTCCGTGATCAACCGTGCCTGTTCAACTCTGCTCTCCCGGGTCCCATCGTTACTGCACCTGCTGGTTGCTATTGGTTACCTCCGTGTTCCCGCAGAGACCCGCTGCTGTTACTTCTCAGCGCTACTCATCCATCTACTGCTGATCCGCTCTCCACGCCTTCCTGTGTTCCCTGCTGGTCTACCTACCTGTGCGCTGCACCTGCTAGACCCCTGCTTCACCCATCCAGGGACTTGTATCCTGCTGGCCTCCTGCCCTTCAGGTATCTCTGCACTCCTGTCTGACTGCCTTCTCCTGAACCACGGTATGCATACTTCCCATTGACTGTGCTGTGTATTGCATACCTTGCTGGACTGTGTTGGTTCTCCTCTGGAGTGTACTATCCGCTGAGTCTATTGCCATCATTGACTGTGTTGGTTCTCCTCTGGAGTGTACTATCTGCTGACTCTACTGCCATCATTGACTGTGTTATCTCATGCCGGATTACTTCAAGAGACTTTCTATATTGGCAGTGTGGTTCAGTCATTTATACATTTATATTGTGCATATTACTGTGGATCAAAGTCAAGGTGCCCGTGTATATATTGTGTTGCAGTCTCTCCCCGTGCACCTCCTCACATATATATTCAGTAGTACAACTTGCTAGTGGCAGACCACTGACTCCTGTTTACAGTTTCACCTGTTCCAGTATCCTCTCACATAGCAGTGGTACAACTTGCTAACGCAGACCACTGACTCCCCGGATACCTCCACTTGGATTCCATTCCTTCACTCAGACAGCGGTACAACTTGCTATCCGCAGACCGCTGACTCTCATCACCTCCTCGTTTCTGTTGGACATTCCTCCTCACTATAGCAGTGGTACAACTTGCTACCGCAGACCACTGACTACCTTCACGTGTCCTTTGTCCATACAGTTCCTCGTGTATTACTACCTCCATATTGCCAGTGCTGCTAGTCATAGACTTTCCTGAGCATCTCATCATCTGCTATTTCCTGTTCCGTGATCACCCTGCTACCAGAGTACCATATTACCACCTATACTGCTCTGGTAAGCCTATCACCTGGTGATCCCTGGGTAAAGACTCCTAGTGCCCGTGACAGTAAGATCAGGCCATGACAGACCCAGATACGGAACCTACTGCTAAAGAGATGCTGCAGCATCTGGTCAGCCGTGTGGAGCAACAGGATGCTCGCCAACAGCTGTTACTTCAATGTTACCAATCGTTAACCTCCCAAGGAACATCTGGACAGACTGTTACAGCTAGTATTGAAGCTCCTGTGCTTTCCTCCGTTTCCCCAGTGCCATCCCAGGTGTCTACAGCTCCTACGCTTCACCTGCCTACTCCGTCAAAATATGACGGGGACCCCAAAACTTGTAGAGGTTTCCTTAACCAATGTTCAGTCCATTTTGAACTCCAACCTCAAAATTTTTCTACCCATCGTTCCAGAGTGGCCTATCTTATCTCATTGTTTTCTGGACAAGCCCTGGCTTGGGCCTCCCCTCTGTGGGAAAGAAACGATCCAATTCTACAAGATAGTGCCAAATTCATTTCCACGTTCCGAAGTGTGTTCGATGAACCAGGTCGTGTGACCTCCGCTGCTTCCAGCATTCTTCGTTTGCGACAAGGCTCCCATACAGTAGGACAGTATGTCATTCAATTTAGGATCTTAGCCTCTGAACTTCAGTGGAACACTGAAGCATTAGTTGCCGCCTTCTGGCAGGGGCTCTCCGATAAAATTAAAGATGCACTGACTACCCAAGAGCTTCCTTCGTCACTAGAAGATTTGATCTCTCTTTGCCATCGTGTAGACATGAGATTTCGTGAAAGAGAATCTGAGAAAACAACTTCTGCTAAAGCACCTCTTCGTTTAAACCCTCAATTTCGTCCAGTTTCACCTTCTGTGATTCCCATGGAGATAGGACGTTCCAAATTATCTTTAGAAGAGAGGAAACGAAGAGTAAAGAATAGACTCTGTATCTATTGTGCTGATTCCACACATATGCTCAGTTCTTGCCCTAAGAAATCGGGAAATGCCAGGCCCTAACTAGTTCTGGAGAGGTGAAGTTAGGGTCCCTGGAGTCCTCTCCATTGTCTATGAAATCTAAAGTCTGCGCTTTCGATGTTACGATTTCCTTTGCTACCAAATCCTTTGAGTCACAGGCATTGATTGATTCCGGAGCAGCAGGAAACTTCATTTCTAAATCACTAGTGAATCAATGGTCCCTACCAGTGATCACTTTAAAAACACCCATTACTGTGACGGCTATAGATGGATCACGTCTCATCAATGGTCTCATCACCCAGAGTACGTCTCCAGTAACCCTTCAGATTGGTGTACTACACCATGAAGAAATTTCGTTTTTAATTCTTCCTGTTACGACAAGTCCGATTGTCTTAGGCCTTCCATGGCTTCAATGTCACTCTCCCCAGATTGACTGGCGCACCCCTCAAGTTACGTCTTGGGGGCCTGAATGTCACCATCGTTGTCTCTCTCAAGTTATTCCTCTTAAAGTACAGCAATCTTCCATCTCATCTTCCTCCCCGGGACTCCCTCCTCAGTATGCTTCATTTGCCGATGTGTTTGATAAAGCTCAGTCTGAACGTCTTCCTCCTCATCGTTCTTGGGATTGTCCGATCGACCTTCTACCTGGCAAGACTCCTCCCAGGGGTCGGGTCTATCCTCTCTCGTTACCTGAAACTCAAGCCACATCTGAGTACATACAGGAGAATCTCCAGCGTGGGTTCATTCGACCTTCCACCTCTCCCGCTGGAGCTGGGTTCTTCTTCGTCAAAAAGAAGGATGGATCATTACGCCCTTGTATAGATTTTCGTGGACTCAACGCCATTACTATCAAGAATCGGTATCCCATTCCGCTGATCACTGAGCTATTTGATCGCATCAAGGGAGCTCGGATATTTACTAAGTTGGATCTTCGTGGTGCCTACAATTTAATTAGAATCCGTTCCGGTGACGAATGGAAGACCGCGTTTAACACCAGAGATGGGCATTACGAATATTTAGTAATGCCCTTCGGGCTGTGTAATGCCCCCGCGGTTTTCCAGGGTTTCATCAATGAGATCTTTCGGGACTTATTATATGTATGTGTCGTTGTCTACCTGGACGACATATTGATCTTCTCACAGGACCTGCCTTCTCATCACCAACATGTGGCAGAGGTCCTCTCCAGACTACGGAAAAACTCATTGTTCTGTAAATTGGAAAAATGTTCATTCGAGTTACCCCAGATTCCATTCTTGGGGTATATAGTTTCCGGAGTTGGCCTGAAGATGGATCCAGACAAAGTAAATGCTGTACTACATTGGCCTCAGCCAACTACTCTTCGTGCCATCCAGCGTTTTTTAGGTTTTGCCAATTACTATAGACGCTTCATTCAAGACTTCTCATCCATTGCATCTCCCATTGTGGCCTTAACTCGGAAAGGGGCTAATACTAAGCAATGGTCATCTGAGGCTCTCCAAGCCTTTCAAATCCTCAAAGAGTCCTTCTCGTCTGCTCCCATTCTGCGACAACCTGATGTGACACTCCCCTTCTTCCTAGAAGTAGATGCCTCTAATGTGGGCTTAGGAGCTATTCTCTCCCAACGCTCGGAGCAACAAAAATTACATCCTTGTGCCTTCTACTCTCGGGGTCTTCTGCCCGCAGAGAAAAACTATACTATCGGGGACAAGGAGTTGCTGGCCATCAAAGCTGCATTAGAGGAATGGAGATACTTGTTGGAAGGAGCTCGCCATCCGGTGACGATCTTCACGGATCATAAGAACTTGTCATATTTGCAATCTGCTCAATGCTTGAACCCTCGTCAAGCAAGATGGTCTCTTTTCTTTTCCCGTTTTGAATTAATTATAACCTTCAAACCAGCTGCTAAGAACAAGAAAGCTGACGCTCTATCTCGAGCTTTTGTGACGTCCTCTGATGTAGAAGAGGTTCCCAACCATGCTATTCTAGACCCCAAATGTATTTCTCTGGCTGCTTCATCCACCAAAATGCTACCATTTGGGAAAACCCTCGTGCCTCCTACTCTGAGGAGGAAAATCCTTTCGTGGTTCCATGCCTCTCGTTTTTCTGGACACGCCGGTGAACATAAGACCTTTGAGATTCTCTCTCGTAGTTACTGGTGGCCTTCAATGAGGAGAGACGTCAAAGAGTTTATTGCTTCCTGTGATTTATGTTCTCAGTTCAAATCCTCCCGCAGAACTCCAGCAGGGTTGCTGCGACCACTACCCATTCCGTCCAAGCCTTGGACCCATATTAGTATGGATTTCGTTACTGATTTGCCACCAAGTAAGAATCACAATACTATTTGGGTAGTGGTAGACAGATTTTCGAAGATGGCTCATTTCGTCCCTCTGTCCGGTTTACCTTCCTCGTCTACTCTGGCTGAACATTTCATTAAAGAAATCTTCCGCATCCATGGATGTCCGTCTGAGATTGTGTCAGATAGAGGAGTACAATTCGTTTCCAGATTCTGGCGGGCCCTTTGTAAAACCTTGGGCATACGATTAGCACTCTCATCGTCTTACCATCCGCAATCTAACGGACAAACGGAACGAGTCAATCAAGATCTTGAGACTTTTATTAGGATGTTCTCTTCAGCCAACCAAGACAACTGGGTAGAATTGCTCCCTTGGGCTGAATTCGCCCATAACAACATGTACCATGAGTCATCATCTAAAACTCCATTCTTTGTGGTCTACGGTCACCATCCGTCTTTTCCGGAATTTCCTGCCCTCCCGCCCACCCAAGTTCCTGCTGTGGAGACTGCTTGTCAAACCTTCAAAAATATCTGGTCTCAGGTCAAAACCTGTTTAAAGAAGACATCTAATAAATATAAGTCTTTCGCAGATAAGAAGAGGCGGGCTATTCCACCACTAAAAATTGGAGATCGTGTCTGGTTATCTACCAAAAATATTCGTTTGAAGGTTCCATCTATGAAATTCGCCCCTCGTTTTATTGGTCCATATAGGATCATTCAAGTTATCAATCCAGTATGTGTTAAACTTCTTCTTCCTAAGAATCTTCGGATTTCCAATGCCTTCCATGTGTCCTTGCTCAAACCTCTCATCATCAACCGTTTCTCGACTCCTCCCTCAGCACCGCAGCCAGTTCAAGTTCATCAGGAGGAGGATTTCGAGATTACTGAGGTATTGGATGCAAAAATTTCGCGAGGAGTCCTCCGTTTCCTCGTTCATTGGAAGGGCTTTGGTCCTGAAGAGCGTTCATGGATCAAAGCTGAAGATCTTAATGCTCCTGCCCTTCTGAAGAAGTTTTATTCCAAAAATCCGGACAAGCCCGGTTCCAGGCGTTCTGTGCCCACCTTTAAAAGGGGGGGTACTGTCACTCACCGGACTGTGAGTGCTTCTTCCCGGACATTTAGGAACCGTGGCCGTCCTCCATCCTGAGGGACTGCGCATGCGCAGCCCTTTCTATACCTCCGGTGTATGTTCCTTTAACTTAATTGGCAGATCAGGCAACCTCCCTATATTAAGCACCTGTGGTCATCACCACATTGCCTGATCTTGGAGTCTCATTCCCCATGAGTCTCTGAAGGTGTTCCTGTGTTTCCTTGTTCATTCAGCCCTGCTGATTCCTGTGGTTTCCAAACCACTTCTACCTCTGTGGTTTCCAAACCACTTCTGCTACTGTGGTTCCCATACCACTTCTACCATCTACTATATCATCGTGACTGTGAGCTGATTCCTATCCGCTGCCTCCGTGCACTACAGTCTTCTAATCACTTCAACTCTACCATGTATCATTGGGACTGTTAGCTGATGCCTATCCGCTGCCTCCGTGCATTACAGGCTTCAACCACATCCACTCACCTGTTCATGATTGTGACTGCCAGCTGATTCCTATCCGCTGCCTCCGTGCACTACAGGCTTCAACCTGCAACTCGTCTGTGTTTCATCATCGTGACTGCTAGCTGATTCCTATCCGCTGCCTCCGTGCACTACAGTCTTCAACCTGCAACCCGTCTGTGTTTCATCGTGACTGTTTAGCTGATTCCTATCCGCTGCCTCTGTGCGCTTCAGTCTTCAGTCCTTGTCAACGCTCCCGTGTTTCCTTGAGTCTGCCTCCACTATTGCTACCCGCTATTCTCCGTGATCAACCGTGCCTGTTCAACTCTGCTCTCCCGGGTCCCATCGTTACTGCACCTGCTGGTTGCTATTGGTTACCTCCGTGTTCCCGCAGAGACCCGCTGCTGTTACTTCTCAGCGCTACTCATCCATCTACTGCTGATCCGCTCTCCACGCCTTCCTGTGTTCCCTGCTGGTCTACCTACCTGTGCGCTGCACCTGCTAGACCCCTGCTTCACCCATCCAGGGACTTGTATCCTGCTGGCCTCCTGCCCTTCAGGTATCTCTGCACTCCTGTCTGACTGCCTTCTCCTGAACCACGGTATGCATACTTCCCATTGACTGTGCTGTGTATTGCATACCTTGCTGGACTGTGTTGGTTCTCCTCTGGAGTGTACTATCCGCTGAGTCTATTGCCATCATTGACTGTGTTGGTTCTCCTCTGGAGTGTACTATCTGCTGACTCTACTGCCATCATTGACTGTGTTATCTCATGCCGGATTACTTCAAGAGACTTTCTATATTGGCAGTGTGGTTCAGTCATTTATACATTTATATTGTGCATATTACTGTGGATCAAAGTCAAGGTGCCCGTGTATATATTGTGTTGCAGTCTCTCCCCGTGCACCTCCTCACATATATATTCAGTAGTACAACTTGCTAGTGGCAGACCACTGACTCCTGTTTACAGTTTCACCTGTTCCAGTATCCTCTCACATAGCAGTGGTACAACTTGCTAACGCAGACCACTGACTCCCCGGATACCTCCACTTGGATTCCATTCCTTCACTCAGACAGCGGTACAACTTGCTATCCGCAGACCGCTGACTCTCATCACCTCCTCGTTTCTGTTGGACATTCCTCCTCACTATAGCAGTGGTACAACTTGCTACCGCAGACCACTGACTACCTTCACGTGTCCTTTGTCCATACAGTTCCTCGTGTATTACTACCTCCATATTGCCAGTGCTGCTAGTCATAGACTTTCCTGAGCATCTCATCATCTGCTATTTCCTGTTCCGTGATCACCCTGCTACCAGAGTACCATATTACCACCTATACTGCTCTGGTAAGCCTATCACCTGGTGATCCCTGGGTAAAGACTCCTAGTGCCCGTGACAAAAACCATCAACTGGTCTGAATCGCACCAAAAAATGTACCTGGACTGCGTAGAGGAGTGGTCACCACAATATAATTTAAAAACCCTGAACTGGTATGAATCGCACCAAATAATGTACCTGGACTGCGTAGAGGAGTGGTCACCACAATATAATAAGAAAACCATCAACTGGTCTGAATCGCACCAAATAATGTACCTGGACTGCGTAGAGGAGTGGTCACCACAATATAATTTAAAAACCCTGAACTTGTATGATTCGCACCAAAAAATGTACCTGGACTGCATAGAGGAGTGGTCACCACAATATAATTTAAAAACCCTGAACTTGTATGATTCGCACCAAAAAATGTACCTGGACTGCGTAGAGGAGTGGTCACCACAATATAATAAGAAAACCATCAACTGGTCTGAATCGCACCAAAAAATGTACCTGGACTGCGTAGAGCAGTAGTCACAATATAATTTAAAAACCCTGAGCTGGTATGAATCGCACCAAATAATGTACCTGGACTGCGTAGAGGAGTGGTCACCACAATATAATTTAAAAACCCTGAACTTGTATGATTCGCACCAAAAAATGTACCTGGACTGCGTAGAGGAGTGGTCACCGCAATATAATTTAAAAACCATGAACTGGTATGAATTGCACCAAATAATGTACCTGGACTGCGTAGAGGAGTGGTCACCACAATATAATAAGAAAACCATCAACTGGTCTGAATCACACCAAAAAATGTACCTGGACTGCGTAGAGGAGTGGTCACCACAATATAATTTAAAAACCCTGAACTGGTATGAATCGCACCAAATAATGTACCTGGACTGCGTAGAGGAGTGGTCACCACAATATAATAAGAAAACCATCAACTGGTCTGAATCGCACCCACCAAATAATGTACCTGGACTGCGTAGAGGAGTGGTCACCACAATATAATAAGAAAACCATCAACTGGTCTGAATCGCACCAAAAAATGTACCTGGACTGCGTAGAGGAGTGGTCACCACAATATAATTTAAAAACCCTGAACTGGTATGAATCGCACCAAATAATGTACCTGGACTGCGTAGAGGAGTGGTCACCACAATATAATTTAAAAACCCTGAACCTGTATGAATCGCACCAAAAAATGTACCTGGACTGCGTAGAGGAGTGGTCACCACAATATAATTAAAAAACCCTCCACGGGTCTGAATTCCCCCAAAAAAGTTTCTGGACTGCGTAGTGGGGTGGCCCCAGTACCCAATTTGATACCGGGGCCACAATATAATAAATACAACCTCAACTGGTCAGAATTCCACCAAACAAGTATCTGGACTGCGTAGTGGGGTGGCCCCGGTACTAAATTTGGTACCGGGGCCACAATACCTCCTCCAACTTCCAAGTGTAGTGTTTATAACATATTAACACTACACCAATTCTAGCACGTCAATACCTCTTGTTTTAAATAATGACAGGGCATTTAACTTTTGATTTAATTTTTTGAATTTGTTGACATTTTCTTTTACTTTTTGAACATGGCAAACGACTGTTGAATGGTCACATAATGCCAAAAAAAGAGTTGCAAGATGGAATTGTCCTTGGGCCCTCCCACCCACCCTTATGTTGTTGAAATAGGACATGCACACTTTAACAAACCAATCATTTCAGCGACGGGGCCTACCAAACAACTGTGACTGAAATGATTGGTTTGTTTGGGCCCCCACACCAAAAAAACAATTCATCTCTCCCTGTACAAACTAAACAGGCTCTACTGAGGAAAGATGTCGTCCTCATCCTCAACCTCTGATTCCTCTCCCCCTACAGTGTGTACTTCCTCCTCCTCACACATTATCAATTCGTCCCCGCTGGACTCCACAACCACAGGTCCCTCTGTACTATCTGGGGGGCAGTGCTGTACTTCATTGAGGAATTGATTATTAATTTTTATAAACATCATTTTTTCAACGTTGTGAGGAAGCAACCTCCTTCGCCGCTCACTGACCAGGTTCCCCGCTGCACTAGTACACACTGGAGGGGGGAAAACTCAGGTAAAATAGAGCCAGTTTGTACAGGGGCTTCCAAACTGCCTTTTTTTCCTGCCAGTAACAATATGGACTGTCTAACATGTCTATTTGGATGGTGTCAGCAAAATAATCCTCCACCATTTTTTCAATTGTGACAGCATCCAATGCAGCGACAGTAGACATGTCTGCAATGGTTGGCAGGTCCTTCAGTCCGGACCAGATGTTATCAGCATCCCCGCTAGCGGAACTTTTAGAAAAACTGAGCTTTTTCCTCGCAGCCATAGATGTGGAAGAAAATGAGGGTGGTGCTGTTGGCATGTCACGGTCCTCTTCAGAGGACAATCTCCTGACCAGCAGGTCTTTGCACCGCTGTAGACTTGTGTCCGCCGGAAACAGAGACACAATATACGCTTTAAACCGAGGATCGAGCACGGTGGCCAGAATGTATTCCTCTGACTTTAAAAGAGTGACCACCCTTGGATCCTGGCAAAGCGTACGAAGGGCTACATCCACAAGAGCTACATGCTTGGTGTAATCGCAATGGTTTACCAGCTCCTACCTCACTTTCTCCAGCTGCTTCTGCAACAGCCTGATCAGGGGAATCACCTGACTCAAGCTGGCAGTGTCGGAACTGACTTCTCGTGTGGCAAGTTCAAATGGCTGGAGAACCTTGCACAACACGGAAATCCGTCTCCACTGTGCTTGACTCAGGCGCATCCCCACTCCTTTGCCTATGTCGTAGGTGGCTGTGTAGACCTGAATGGCCTTTTGCTGCTCCTCCATCCTCTGCAGCATATAGAGGATGGAGTTCCAGCGCGTCACAACCTCTTGTTTGAGGTCATGGCAGGGCAGGTTCATGGTTTTTTGATGTGCCTCTAGTCTGCGGTAGGCACTGGCAGAATGCCGAAAGTGTCCAGCAATTTTGCGCGCACCGCAAGCATGTCCTGCACACCCCTGTCACTCTTGAGGTAATGCTGCACCACCAAATTAATGGTGTGGGCAAAACATGGGACGTGCTGGAAATTGCCCATATTAAATGCCCACACAATGTTACTGGCATTGTCTGACACCACAAATCCCCATGAGAGTCTAAGTGGGGTAAGCCACTGGGAGATAATTTCCCTCAGTTTCTCTAATATGTTGTCAGCGTTGTGCCTCTTATTAAAGCCTGTAATACACAATGTTGCCTGCCTTTGCACGAGCAGCCATTTTGTAGATGCTGCTACTGATGCAGCTGTTGCTGCGGAAGGGGATGCATCTACCCAGTGGGCTGTCACAGTCATATAGTCCTTCGTTTGCCCAGAACCACTTGTCCACATGTCCGTGGTTAAGTGGACAGTGGGTACAACCGCATTTTTTAGAGCACTGAGGACACTTGATCGTACTTCTCTGTACATCTTTGGTATCGCCTGCCTAGTGAAGTGGAATCTCGACGGGATTTGGTACCGGGGACACAATACCTCCATCAACCCTCTAAATCCCACTCCACTGATGGCGGACACCGGGTGCACGTCTAACACCAACATTGCCGTTACAGCCGCAGTTATACGCTTTGCAATAGGGTGACTACTATCGTATTTTGTGGTCATGGCAAACGACTGTTGGACGGTCAATTGTTTTGTGAAAGACTTAGCGGTCTTTCGACTTTCCCTCTGGGAAGATGACCGACTAACAGCAGCAACAGCAGCAGTGGCAGTAGTAGGCGTACTGCTGCAGGATTCCTCGGATGAATCCCGTAATGAAGAGGACTCAGTCTGGCTGCTGACTTGGGCTGCAGGACTAAATCTGATGGAGATCGTGGAGGAAGTTGACGAGGAGGGTGTTGCTGGTGTGTATCCAACTGGACCACGGGATTTAGGTGTCCCTGTACTGATGACGGTCCTAGCCCCAGTTCCTGAACTAACCACTGAACTATGAAGGTTAATCAGGTGACGTATAAGGGAGGATGTCCCTAGGTGGGCAAGATCCTTACCCCTGCTTATTGCAGCTTTACATAAGCTACATATGGCCATACATTGGTTGTCCGGATTTGGATAAAAATAACTCCAGACCGAAGAGGTGCATTTTTTGGTCTTCTGACCAGGCATGACGATGGGCTTTTTCATCCCATGGACATCAGCTGTTTCCCCCCCTGGTGCCTCATTTACAATAACCACATCACCATCCTCATCATCAAGTTCCTCCACAGCGCCAGCTACATCATCAATAGCCTCCTCCTGAGCCACCTCTTCCCGTACAGTGATGGGAAGGTCAGGCTTGACAACCACCAACACCCTTGGACTCGCCTTGAGGATTTGTGATAATTTCTCTTTAGAAGGCAGAGTTGTTTGCTGTTTTGTTGCTGACAGCATAACTCTCTTCAATTTTATGTAGGGGGGGAGGAGGAGGAGGGCTAAGATCCTTGGGTGAAGCTGAACCACTAGTCATGAACACGGGCCAGGGTCTAAGCCGTTCCTTGCCACTCCGTGTCGTAAATGGCATATTGGCAACTTTACGTTTCTCCGCAGATGATTTTAAGTTTCTCTTTTTGCTACTTTTACTTAACTTGGGCTTTTTGGATTTTACATGCCCTGTACTAGGAGATTGGGCATCGGGCTTGGAAGACGACGTTGATGGCATTTCATCGTCTATGTCATGACTAGTGGCAGCAGCTTCAGCATTAGGAGGAAGTGTGTCTGGATCTTTCCCTACTTTATCCTCCAAATTTTGGTCTCCATTATATGTAGCACAAGAAACTGCAGAATGTGTGAACTTGGTAATATTGCAGTACCAATGGGATTATACTGCAGGATTGGTTTTGCAAATTTTGTTGTAATTAAAAAAAATTTTAATTAGTTTTTTGTATTTTTTTTATAACTTTTTTTTTATTTTTTAAACACTTGGGAATAATGGGGAAATAACTATGCCCTTAGAAGCACAGAGCACAAGACACAGGACCCTTCTCAGATTCAGAGGGGTGATGGTGAAGCCGTACCTTGATAATCGGCTGTTCAAGACTAACTCCTTGGCCTTCCATCAGTCCCATACTTGGGAGACAGCCCAGGATTTAGAGACTCACGGTTGGTTAATCAATGATAAGAAGTTCAATCTGCCCCCTTTCCAACTGATGATCTTCCTGGCCCTTCTGTTCGACAACCAGGCAGGGACTTATGTGAATAATTACAAACTTTCTCTGTAAAGTGCTGCATAATATGTTGACACTATATAAATAACTGTTAATAAAATGATGATTGATAATTAAGCGTGCACTAATAAACCCATTGGTTTATCTCATTGCATTTAGTTGGGACACTGTAGATCCATAACTGTCAAAGAAGCGTCCGCGGCGGTGCTGTATTGTAGTACAATACAGCACCGCCGCGAACACTTCTTTGACAGCGCCGCGGCTGCTGTACAGTAAAGTGCTGCTATGTAGGGGCACTGTTTAGCCTCCGTTCTTCGCGGAGGGGAGGGGTTCTGGAGAACCAGAAACCCTCCCTGCGTCCGCCCCTGAGCTCTTAATTACCTAATGTAAGAGCTATGATTCATAGAAAAGGGTCAGCCAACACTTCCTGTGTGCTGTTTTACATATGTTTAGATGTTTTGGCTTTAGTGTACCTATAGGAAGTGAATATAATGAATGGGGAGGGGATAAATGTGTGGCGAACCCTATGAAAAGATGCAGTTGAAAAAAACTAATACAAATGCCTTCCATCTGTCTTTCTAGGACACGTTTGATATAAGAATATTGATGGCTCGAACAGTAAAATACACTGTAAATTTTATTGATGGTAAAGAAGAGGATTTACACAGGTTAGTGTGAATGAATTCTCACATTCTGTTTCTGTTAAACTGCTGTGCACATACATAATGAAAGTGATTTACTAATGATGTGAGATGCCACAAACAAGGATTCCATTAAGGTTCTGTCTCACGCCGTCATGCTCTTCCATACTTAAGTGAGAATTATGTACTTTACTTAGCTGGTCCTAACTTACAAGAACAAAATAACTTTCTAAACTTAAAATGAGGCTCATTTAAAGTTGGACGTATACTAGGGGTTTTTTTTGTTCATCACATACTTATTTTCATTCTGCGCATGTGCATAAAGAGTTGTATAGTGTTGTCTCCTTACATTTGGAAAGGCGGAATGGGGAAGGAAGGGGCGTGTATTGGTAGGCCGAGTACAGTAAGGCCATATTCATATTCATGTAACTCAGTTAGATATGGATTCATACGCAGATATGCCTGTCATGAGGCAAATCTCTTGCGGGTGTCGGAAGACTTGTATGATACGCAATGATGACGATAATGACTATCAGCAGCACTCTCTAGCCACTTCTGATTGACTAATTACTTATTTGTCATTTTCATTTGGTCTGTACAAAAAACATTTTTTTATGTACGTCTTTTGCCTGCGTAAGTTCTTAGCGCATATGTGACAAATGTAATGGAGCTGCTATATGTATAGAAGTCTTACCAAGCTTTAATAAGAATTTCCATTCATGCATTTCTTCACTGTTGTAAATTCAGGATCTAAGATTTTTTTTTGTATATATGAAAGTGGAGGATGAAGCAAGTAATGTTCTCGAAGGTACCTATATCTATCACCTTTATGTTGACACTGGAAGTAGAAAACCAAAGTATTATTGTGGACATTTAGGATTATGGGAAACTAGTAGCAGGGGAGGGCTGGCAAATTTTAGCCCGGTCGGCAAGACTTGACTCAGCAGCCTATTTTAAAGGGAATGAAATGCAGATGCTCCCCTACCCCACAGCCCAGCCTGCCCCTGACTAGTAGCATAACAGCACTCACCTAAGCCTTCATGATGTGTATGTAACAAGGGGTTAAACACTACAAGACTATCTGCTCTGTCTACAGATTATTAAAAACCAGAATTATAGAATTCTACTTCACACTCACTGTCTTTTTCCAAACTGCCACCACCAAGTTATTTCAAAGCTTAGCACTTTGTAGGAGCTCTTAGGTTCTCCCTACATATATATCTCACTACAATTAATCGTTTATATCAATCAAATTTATCATTAACCAAATAATACATTCTGTTTCAGTTATTTAAGGCTATATATGATCATGCATTTGTGAGTACAGAGACATAATGTTATTAAAAGCAATTTAATATGGCAGAATAGCCACAATGCTAGATATATAATAAAATAAGATAACAAAATGACATACAGTAATCTTATATAAAACACGTTTCTTAAAATGAAAGGGAGGAAGTTACATAATAAAAAAACTCACATTCAGGGACTTTTTAAACATGCAGCTCCAACCCCTCCTTTCCTCTGCAATAACTAAAAGAGGGCTGTGTATTCTATTGGGGTTTTATAACAGCCTTTTATGACTTTCCCTGCAACACAGTCTAGTGGAGAGTTCTTAAAAATAAAATATTACAAATAAAATATTCCCTGGTCCGTGCATCATAGAAATATGATTTTAACTCCAATCAACCAGTCACAAATTTACACACAGATAGATATGAATATTGATTATAGTATTATTATTATTATTATTATTATTATTATTATTTATTTGTTAGGCGCCACAAGGTATCCGCAGCGCCGCACACAGTACTAACAGTATTATTATTATTAATAATTTTTATTTATAGGGCGCCACAAAGTATCCGTAGCGCCGTACAAGGACAAACAATGGCACAGTACAGGTGAAACAGCACAGTACAAGTAACAGTAAGCACTATAACTCTGGGGGCTCAGGCACAGCATGAAAGAGAGGGAGGGAGGGGAAAAGTGAGTACAGGCAGGTAACTATGGCCTTAGAGGATGGGCACGGATGACAGGTTGAGAGTCACTGAGGAGAGCGGAGAGAAGCGAGAGGAGACAGAGGGCAGAGGGACTGAGAGGAGGTGAGCTGAGTAGCTGGAGAGCGCAGTTAAAAGTGATGGAAACAGAAGGTAGGAGAGCCCTGCTCAAAGGAGCGAACAATCTAAAGGGAGAGGAAGACAGACAGACACATGGATGAGACGGAGAGACGGGAGGAAGGGGGAGAAGGGAAGAAGGGATGAGAAAGAGAGGTAGCTGACCGGTGGGAGTTTAGGCATGAGACTGGAAGGCTCTAAGGAAAAGGTGGGTTTTTAATGTTCGTTTGAAAGAGGACAGATTAGGGGAAGTTCTGATGGAGCGGGGGAGCTTGTTCCAATGGAGGGGAGCGGCGCGGGAGAAGTCTTGAATACGTGCGTGAGAGGAGGTAATCAGAGGGGAAGAGAGGCGACGATCGTTGGACGATCGCAGTGAGTGGGAGGGAGTGTGAATAGAGATAAGGTTAGAGATGTAGGGAGCAGTGGAGTTGGCGAGAGCCTTGTAGACTATACAAGGGTGAAACCATACAGAACAATGAACAAAAAGTACCAATACTTCAGAAACTCCGGCTAGTTACATGCAGTAAAGACGGAGCGGAAGAACAGGTATGGAGACAGGAGGGGAGGGGGACCTGCTCATACGAGCTTACATCCTAAGGGGGGCAATATTAAATTTGGGGACAATATTAAATTTAAATTCTTCTCTAAGGGGTTAGTATTTCAGTTTGACATATGTCTTATATCTTATCTCACTGATGATAAATACACATTGACTTTGTTGCCGGTATAAATTATGAAGACTATTCCTTTGAAGTATTACATTCTATATATTCTGGACCCTGGGTCCCTTTTTGTAGTTTCAAATGGAGTTTACATTTGCTGACTTGCAGGAGAAAGTCCCTGCACCTGTAGAGCTAACAGTCTAAATTCCTTACCACACAGACACAAATAGACTAGGGTCATTTTTGTAAGGAACCAATTAATCTAGCAGTATGTTTTGGACCGTGTGAGGAACTGGAACACTCAGGGAAACCCACACAACCACAGTTCGTAAGAATGATGTAAAATGCAGGATGAATATGCTTCTCAGTCTGAATGCCTATGTCAGTATTAACATAAACTTTAATTTAACCATAGCCAGCAGTATCTTAATTTATAATGACAAACAGTCAACATTTCTTTGGCTATTTACATACTGGAATTTGCAATGCTTTTTTTATTGCATGTTAAAACACAAGTAAAAATGCATATAAGCTGCATTGCATTTCTTTATGCATTTAAATGCTTATGTAAACACATCCTAACAAATATTAATCTGCATTTTCTTAAACATACGTCTGTGACAAAACAGGACGTTGTTTTCTTGTTCAAACTAAATACATATTCATGTAAAAGTTTAAAAATGAATGAAATACATCAGATGTACTGAAATAAAAGAAGTGTTTAAAAAAACACTAAGTCCAATACATATTAAACGCAACAAAAAACAGAAATATAGCACATGTAGTACAATGATTTAGATTTTTACATACATTTACATGCTCAAAAATAAATGGTCCCCTACCTTATGTACATGGTACTTATCTCACTGAGGAAAAATATGACCAATTATCGATAATTGTGCGGTAAAAAATTCAGCGCTTAAGCAATTAGAAAATTGTTCTTATCTCTAATATAACTACTCTGAACAAGAGTAAGCCAGTGTCTAGCAAGGAGACAGCATGTTATACTTGAAGTTGCTTATCTTAACATAGAATGTGTGCAGTTCTAAACACACAAGCGTGAACTTGCAAAATGAATCACTATCAACTCATTCACTACTGTCACAAGAATAGCTGCTGAAGGTATTTTGGGGCATATTTAACAAATCACGGTAGTGCACTATTGTACACTTACCGTGGAATTAAAGTCCCGGTGTGCCCTCCGCAAATTTATGAAAGGTGCATCGCAGCAGATATCATGGATATCTGCTGCTTTGCACTCCTGATCGTTTTTGCGAGCAGTCACCATTCAAAAGAATGGTGACTGCTCTGGCCGCAATCTAACAAGTCCCGAAAAAATATTTTTTTCGGGAACTTGTCTTGATAATGTACGCCAGCTGAAGCTGGTGTACATTATCAGAATTGAAGAAATCCACTGCTGTCAGCTCTGCTTCGAAGAGCAGAGCTGGACAGCGCATGTGTGGAGGGATCACATGATCCCTCCCTGTCACTCAGCGCGCTCTCTCTGCAACGATAGTGTGGGGACTTTGTGCGCATATGCACTGCACATGTGCAATTGAAGGAAGAAGAGGAACGAAGAGGAGATCCCGAGACAGCGCATCCGAAGAGGGGGGTAAGTGTGATTTTTTTCTATCACAGAAACAGCAGTTTTTCGGAACTGCTGTTTCTGTGTTCCCTTTTTAATAAATTTTAGAAATAGTTCAATCTTTATCCTTGCGATAAGGATTGATAACCATTTCTCACTTTTGCCAATTAATGATAAATGTGCCCCTAAGTTTGCAAAAAAAGTATTTATGAACTTTCACAAGTGTTAAATAAAAGTTATGTTTCAGAATTTTTAATTCCCTGGCATTAAAGACTGTAATACACAGCATAAACTGTGTCTAATCAAGCCAGCAGGGAACTTTGAAGTGTCAGCTGTTCTATTCTTTGATTTTGTATCTTGGGCAGCATCAACTTTAAACATTAAACTATAAAAGCATACAAAATAGTGTTTAGTAGCAGAGAAGTGAGAAACTAAAATAAACTTTTAATGTATGTTCTTAAAAGTTTATTAGACCAAATCAGTTGAGGAAGACTCTACTAAAATTTCCTCTAAACATACGTTAAAATTAACAACAGTATTTGGTTACTCTAATTCGCTCACTATTAACATTACCTTTGTTTTTGCATCTCTCTGCTGGCAGTTTGGTCCACTCTTCTGCTGCAAACTGCTTCAGTACTCTCAGAATTAAAGAGTTCATTATCCCAACTGCTGTTTTCAGATCTCTGCACAGGTGTTCTATGAAATTTAGATCTAGACTCATTGAATTTGGGGTCATTGTCCTGCTGGAAGACCCATGACCTTCGACAGAGACTCAACTTTCTGACACTAGGTTCAACATTGCACTCCAAAATGGCCTGGTAATCTGCAGATTGCATGATGCCCTGCACAGATTCAAGGCAGACAGAGCCAGATGCAGCACAGCAACCCAAAACATCACTGAACCTCCCCCCTATTTTAGTTTAGGGAACCTGTTCTTTTCTTTGAGAGCTGCATTTTGCTTTCTGTAAACATAAGGTTTATGCGTTTCACCAAAAAGCTCTTATTTGGTCTCATCTGTCTACAGGACATTCTCCCAGAAGAAATTTAGTGTGTTTAGGTGTGTTTTGGCAAACTCCATTCAGACTTTCTTATGTCTCCCTCCCACCTGGGCATTGTACCATATAACCCCCTTTCATTGAGTTGGCAACGGATGGTTCGAGTTGAAAGTGTCGTACCTTGTGTCTGAAGGTCAGCTTGAATCTGTCTAGCAATTGATTGAGGTGCTTTCTCCAGGATTTGAACAATCCTGGGCTGCAATCTTCAATCATGTTTTCTCTTGCGGACATGTCCAGGAAGGTTAGCTACAGTGGAAGGGGCCTTAAACTTCCTATTAAACATTTTGAATGGTGGAAGCTGGAACAATAAGATCTCAGGAGACTGATTTCTAGTCTTGAGATTGTCTATACTTGACTACAATCTTCTGTCTAAACTCTTCAGACAACTCTGGTTTTCTTTCCTTTCCCCATGCTCATTGCAGTACACACAGGCTGGTATTCAATTCTTAGCGAGTTTTTCCCCCCCCGTCGTGTTAAAAAAAAAAAAAATCTCCCGCAGGTTTTTGACGGCAATAGCGACCGTTTTGAGTTAGCGAAGCGGGAAAACTTGTACAATTCAATTAAAAAAGAGAGAACGCTGCCCCCGTGCGTAAAAAATTGTGTTTGCAAGATTTTAGGGGAGTTAAGGGGAGTTTTAACGCGGTCATGTATAACACAAAAAAAGGTTTTGCATACATTTCCATACATTAGATTGCATTACACATGATAATATCTACATAACAGTACTTTCTTTAGCATATTTTTTAATTCAACTATTTTTTACCATACAATCACCTATACCCTGTCAAAACATATTACTATATTCATATTTGTACCAAAAACATACATAAATATAATTAGTGATTTTATTTTTTTAACATTTTGTTTTATTTTTTAATTTCATTATTTTTTCACAAGAAAATCAACTTACACAAGTTAGGTATTAGTGATAAACATAAGTTTCACTTTTTTTCCACATTTTTACATGATTTCAAATACTTTTCAGAGGTTTTCTTATTTTTAACACACCCCAAGGAGGTGCGAGATAAAACAGCATATTTTCCTGTTTTACCCGCCGTGTTAAAAAACAACTGAATAGCTTTTAACGCGGCTGCCTCTCGCACACCCTATACTTTCAATAGACCTTCTATTGGAGCACGAGAGGACCATTTCATGAAAAAAAAACGTAGCGTTAAAAATGGAATTGAATTGCGTGTAAAGTTACCCCGCTCGAAAATGATAAAAAACATTGTTAAAATGACTTAACACGGTCAAAAATAACAAACTTGCTGACAATTGAATACCCCCCACAGTGACACAAAACAGGAGATCTATTCAAGTTCCTTTAATGAGTGATTTTTATATTGCAGGCACCTGCTACTCACCACAGGTGAGTTCAGTTCTAAAGTGAAAGAGATTCACCTGCCTGCAATATAATTATTTCTAACTACTTCTAAAAGGTGCCTATATTTTTTCCAGTTCATTTAATAATTTATGTATGGAATGAGTTATGACTTGGTAGTGTTTTAGGCTTTTTGTGTTTAATTCTATTGTTAACTAAAGAAATATATATGTGGATACTAGAGATGGTCACTGACCCCCGTGTTTTGGTTTTGGATTCGGTTTTGGATCTGGATTACCGTCGTGTTTTGGTTTTGGTTTTGGTTTTGCAAAACCGCCATTGCGTGTTTTGGTTTTGGTTTTGGTTTTGTTTGGTTTTGTTTTGCTATTTTTTGGGAAAATCCATGTTTTTGGGCCTAAATTAACCCAATTTAGTGCTCCAACTGTTTTAGAGACAAGTAATCTAATTGTTGAGGTAATAAATCATCCAAAAAAACAGTTTAATTCTTCGTTGGTAGGCCTATTCTACACACAAAACAGATTGTCTTCCTCTCCATCTATGCATATTGGCAATGCAGCCATCGTCTTTGAATGTATATTACACCCTACACTTATAGTTAAATATGTAAAGAAATGGAAAAAGCCAGTTTGGTTTCTGTCTCTCAAGGCCCCCCTCCACTTGTATAAAATACCAAAAAATTCAGCCATTATAGACTGTACAATATTAATTGACATGGAGAAAGCCAGTTTGGTTTCTGTCTCTCTAGGCCCCCCTCCACTTGTATAAAATACTAAACAATTCAGCCATTTATAGACTGTACAATATTAATTGACATGGAGAAAGCCAGTTTGGTATCTGTCTGCATCAGATCCTCTCTCCACTAGGAGTAAAATAGAAAACTATTCAGCCGTTATATAATCTAGAATATAAATAGAAATTGAGAAAGGCAATTTGGTATCTGTCTGCATCATAATCATCAACATCATCGTTAGCGCCCTCGTCGCCTACACAAATCTCCCCCTCATCCTCTTCTAATTCCAAAGTGGCATCCTCAATTTGGGTATCACCGGCTACACTCGGGCTATTAAGGCACACATCAGCAGAATGCTCACGATTAGACATCCCACTGTTGGATGGACTCTCCACAGGGATTGTTGTCATTTGTGAATCAGAGCAAATATTCTCCTGTAATGCCTCACTGGTATCTTGCAGCTCAGCTTTGACGCGTAACAGTAGTTGTGCACCAATTGTAGCCTGGGTAACTTTTTGGGATCTGCCACTAATAGCCAAAGGTGAAGGCCTCATTCTCTCTTTGCCACTGCGTGTGTAGAATGGCATGCTTGCAATTTTTTTTTTATCGTCACTTAACTTTTGCTCAGTTACACTTCTTTTTCGCTTCAATACAGTAAATTTTTTTTTGGTTTTTGTTTTTTGCACTAATTTGAAAACACTCTGTTGTTTGACATCGCCTTGGCCAGATGACGTACTGGGAACACTAACATCAGGACTGGTGACAGAACCTGGTTGCTCATTTAGATCATATGTGGACTGCTTTGAATCCATTGCGTAGATACTGCTGACAGATATGACTTTTGACAGCCAGAAATATTAATGCACAATTAGAGAGGACACCCCAAAAACACTGAGGAGTGCTAACATTTATTGAGTAGATACTGCTGACAGATATGACTTTTGACAGCCAGAAATATTAATGCACAATTAGAGAGGACACCCCAAAAACACTGAGGAGTGCTAACATTTATTGAGTAGATACTGCTGACAGATATGACTTTTGACAGCCAGAAATATTAATGCACAATTATGGGGGACAACCCAAAAGCGCTGGGGAGTGCCAAATATGAAGAAAAAATAATAAACCTCTATCCTCCTCTCTGCACTAGCGATTTTGGTTAGAGCAATTGCAAGAACAATATTGTATTCTTTCTCTGTCCCTGCTCTAATTAGCCTATGACTACACCCTGCTCTCTCCCTCTGTCAAATGGCGATGGATTGCTGTGGAGGCGTGTATTTATAAAGTTGAAGTATCGCGAGAACCGAGTCCCGAGATCCGACGACGTCACAATGACGTTCGGCCTCGATTTGGATTCGGAATTGGCGGGAGAGTACCGAGCTGCTCAGCTCGGTACTCGGATACCCAAAGTTCGGGTGGGTTCGGTTCTCGGAGAACCGGACCCGCCCATCTCTAGTGGATACCCAAATATTTTTTAATTTCAACAATTTTATGTAAGATATGGTGGATTATTAGAAAACACTGCAAGAATGGCAGTATCTTATGTCACAACTATGTACATTAGGCCAAAGGTGCTCAAACTCAGCCATCAAGAGCTACCAAGAGTTCATGTTTTCAGGATTTCTTTAATCATGCGCAGGTGAGTTAATCTATTTTTCTGGACCAGTAATTATTCTATCTTTTTCTACAGAAAAACATCTTGAATTGGAAAATCATGTCAGAAACATATGTGTTCAGAAAATGTAAACATCCAATAAAGCTCAAGGTGAAGCCAATGGCTTACTGTGCTCAGGGGCAGGCTGGGGGAAGTGGGGCATTTGCCCCAGGCTGGTCCCATAGTGGGCTACCTTGGGCTGGGTCACTTGGCCACCTGCATTTTTTTTCCCTTTAAAATGTTTCTAAAAGGCTGCTGATTCCAGTCTTACCCTCCGGGCTAAAATTTACCAGCCCTTCCCTAACTGTGCTCTAGATGAAAGAAATAAAAAGTATGAATAGACAAGTAATACGTTTGATGTTAAGATGACCATTTTATTATTAATACAGGTGCCAAGTGCCATCAGATTTCATTATGGTCATGAAAAATATGGTCATAAAAGAGATTCCGGAGATTCTTACCTTGCATTGCTGGATAATGTTATTCTTTAATGTAAGATTCTAATGTTTCTAAAGTAACATGATTTATGGACATGATTCATAGTTTCAAATTCAATTAGAGGACATTTATGAGAGCAAATATAAAGACAAGTTGGCTTTGTGCCACACCTACACTAAATGCATCTAGTATTCCAGTCTGACTAATGAGCCACAAAGAAAGTGAATGATTAGATTTTTTTTCACTCTTATGATATTCAGTGAATTAGCCACAAATAAAAATATAGTTGCTAACGTAACGTGCTTTGGAAAAATGAATGTGTGAAAGATCCTAGTTTGAGAAAAAAGGAACAGTAACTTATGCATTTTCTTAGTGTCAGTAGCGTACAGCATTATATGGGGGGAAATTAAATTAGCCGTGAGGTGCCAACGGACATTACCGCGATGTTCAGCGGCGCATGTTGCTGTTCAATATAGTACAGAATCTCCATTCCTTTTCTCCTTGGATCTCTATGGGACATACAGGAAAATAATCAGAGATATCAGTAAAAAACATTGAGACAATGGGGCAGATTCAATTACTTACTATGGCAATTTTAACGCAGACTCGGATCTCCTTTTTGTACCTCGCTGCCCGGTTGGTTCTGACCTGGATTTATTGACTAAACTCTGTCCACTCTGTTACTAAACTGGTGGCTTTCTTGGAGAACCACGACCTGGGCACCCTCTTGCAGCGAAGCCCAAACTTCCTTGCGGGGGGGATCCATGGTGAACACCGGTGGTGCTTTAGACTCCGCGCCTCCTTGCTCAGCTGCTCTAATACCAGCCAATAACTTCCTCACAGATTGTGACATACTCATGGAGAACATATTCACTCAGAATGCCTTGGGCAGTAGATATATATATATATATATATATATATATATATATATATATATATATATATATAGCCTTGGTCACATGTTAAGAACTTCAGAGCGCTTCAGCGATGAATGCAGAAATTTATCAGCTGAAGCACTTCCATGTGATACTCAAGAATGGCATACCTTTCAAGCTAAAACACCAATGGACAAAAAGTCTAGGGGGTATATTTACTAAACTGCGGTTTTGAAAAAGTGGGGATGTTGCCTATAGCAACTAATCAGATTCTAGCTATCATTTTGTAGGATGCACTAAATAAATTAGCTAGAATCTGATTGGTTGCTATAGGAAACATATCGACTTTTTCAAACCCTTTTGGGTCTGCGCTTACAAGAACATGGATGTACAATCTTTTTTAATGAATAAAATTTTATTCATTAAAAAAGATAATGCGCTAGATTGTTTTTTGTTCATTATCTTTTCATGAGTACGAGACATCGAGACAGAAGTAATAATCGGGTCCATTCTCCAATCTTATTATGGGCGAATAAACACCCATGTTCTTGTAAGCGCAGACCCAAAAGGGTTTTCCACAATGAGTGAAAACACGGCTGCACAGTAATTTATATGTACACGGGAATTAACTGGAAAACCTTTATTTTTTGGCAATTCATGCCATTTTGTTGATGCACTGCACCATTATTGTCTTTTGTATGTGTCACTTTAGATGGTAGAGACTCGTCTGGAGGACATTCTCACACATGTCCATCCACTAATATACACCAAGTGTGCGTGAAGGCAGCGCTATATGTATGTATCATTCTATTGATTATGCAGATTATGGGCCCAGATCAGTGGTCGAAGTGGGCTGGTATACATGGTATGCCATGCCGCCACTTCTCCTACTATTGTAAAACTAGCAAATTTCAGTCACTTGCACTTCTAAATTTCTACCAGTTGCCCACATACAGCACAACAGACACATACAAGCAATATTACAGTGTCATTTGCACAGTGCATGTGAGTAACCCAGTCCTGTATTATAAAGAGAATAAAGAAAAATGTCCAGCAGCTGAAAACTTAAAGAAGCAGTGGCTAAACTGCATAATGACGGCTATCAGTTGTGGAAAGGTTGATATGCTGCTATCCAAAGATGACTTGTGGGAGATTATTACTACCGACAGAACAGAGGTTAATAACAAAGAATGTGATAAGAAAAAAAATAGGCACAAGCAACTAAAAGTTTATTGGGTGAAGATGACCAACTACTTCACATAAAACAGGAGACAACTACAAGGAGCATGTGGGATGCATTACCGAAGATGCATGAAAAGTCCAGTCTAAACTGTAAGCTATTTCTGCTGAGTAAACTATACCAAATGAGACTTAGCAAAGGAATGGACATGTAGGAGTATATAAATGCAATGCTACATACAGGTGCACAACTCCGGTCAATGGATGAGGACATAACGCATAGCCAAGAGACAGCCATACTACCTGACACATACAGTGCACTGACTAATCTCATGGAAACAAGGCTCAAAGTGGAATTATCACTAGACTTTGTGAAAAACAGGACTGGCCCTTAAGACCACAGATATAAAATCACACAATAAGAAAATGATAAAATGCAAGAAACAGGAACAATTTTTATGGAAAGAGGACCAATGGATGAGTTTCCAAAAGGGTCCATCTTGCAGATTGAATTAGTATCAACTCTAAAGGAATTGGGCAAAATCTATTAATGTGATCCAATGCAAACAGGAACAATCCGGCAATAAAGGATGTTCTATATATTCCTAGATTGCAAGACGGACTCTAGTCTGTAAGGCGTATGGCATGTAAATGACTCAACATCAAATTCCAAAGAGACATATGTATTATCCTATATGGAAGAAATTTGATAGCCAGAGCCGAAACAGATGAAGACTTGTATCATTTCATGACACAAATGAACAGGTGAGACTAAGCACACAAAGATTCACAAGTGGCACAGATGGCTTTGCCTGAAAATTATCAGGTGACATTATTGCATATAAGCTGCAAGAGCAACAAATCCATAAGTGAGCAAGAGCAGCCTCAAAACCATCCGATCTCAAACACAGTGACGTGTGTAGCCTTATGAAAGGACCTACGCCAGGAGGCAACAGATACATACTGACTTTTACAGATGATTATTCAAGATATACAGTTTCTTATCTATTACACAAAGATGAAGTATTGGGCAAATAACAGGATTATATAACAATACCAGATAACAAGTTTCAGGGAAAAAAACACTCATATTGCAAAGTGACAATTTACAGGAGGTGAGTTTACAGGACACAAACTACAGAACTTCTTAAGACAGCACAACATAGAGCATCAAAAGACAGTTCCATATACACCAGAAAAAAATGGGGTTGCTGAAAGGAATAACAAAACCCTGAATGAAATGTTTAGATGTATGCTAACAGACTGTAGACTATCTGAAACATGCTTGGGTGAAACAACAATGACAGTTACTTACTTATAAAACAGATTATTCTAAAGAATTGTGGAGAAAACTCCATATGAACTATAGCATGATGAGAAGCCTCACCTAGCGTAAAACACATCAGAGCTTTGGGTGCAAAGCATATATTACATTCCTTCTTGTTATCCTCCATGTTATGAGTTTATCTTGTAATGGTGTCACAGTAAAAGATCTTCTCCCAAAAACATTTCCTGCATGTTGATGCTTGAGTACAGAATCTGCAATATCTTTTTGGTCCACATGATCAGAAATTTTGGCTGATTAAAACTTAAACAGCCAAAATCGGGACCCAACCACTGGAGAAGGAGCTTCAAGGTGCAGTTCCTGGAGCTTCACTAAGGTGAAGGAGCAGCTTGGTAAAATTTAAGTAGGGAGAGCTCCATTAATGAGAACATTGCATTCATTGGTTTATTTTATTGTTTTTGGGCTTGATTCATTAAGTAAAGCAAAAAAATTAGTTTTCTCTTGGACAAAATCATGTTACAATGCAAGGGGTGCATATTAGTTTACTATATTGCACAAAAGCTAAATACTGGCTGGTTTTTCATGTAGCCCACAAATACTTGATAGCTTTATTTTTACACTGAAATTTAAAATTGATTTAGGACACGCTATACCCCAACAATAAATCTGTCCCCACATTTTAAATTTACCTCCCCCTCCAATGCAACATGGTTTTGTCGAGGTGCAAAGATTCTCATTTTTTTGCCTTACTTTCCTTAATGATTCAGGATCATTATGTTTATGTAGGTGAGCAAAAGTTTCAAAACAATTTCACAATATATTCACTCCATTGCACATTTGGCCATGATATTCTGTACATTTAGGGCTAGATTTACTAAGCTGTGGGTTTGAAAAAGTGGGGATGTTGCCTATAGCAACCAATAATAAAATACAGTTAACATACACTAAGCGCGCACCTTCTCACATACCCCAGGAAAAAGGGGATTTCTGTATTCCCTTCACTGGATAGATGACCCTTGTTTCTCGCCTCAAATGGAGTTCCTATAGTCTGAAAATCAGACTCATGGAAATATAAAACAAATGGAGAAATAATAGTGCAGATTGTCTAAAATATAGATATATAAAAGTCCACAAAGTTCCCGGTCAGTAAATGTATTCTTCAACCTCGTGATGAAAACGAAGAAATACCACCGCAATTCATGTGACTTTTTACACCATCTCCCCCAAAGATGTATGCTTACAAGATGTTAGCTTTAATAGGGCATCTCTGATAATCCTTCCTGTATATCGCTTACAAATTCCTCCGCAGAGTATGACCATGATATGTCAGAAAGAAAAAATAAGAACCATCTGGTGCAATATCATAAAACACCATTTAATAAAACATATTATCTCCAAAAACATAGAGATCTATACATGTAAAACATGACATCAAAGTTATCCAAAAATGGTAATGTGTAAACTCATACCAGATAAATTCAGGATATTCACAAGAAAATCTCCTCCATGATGTCAATTCCCCAATGTAACGAAATCCCGCTTACACTTATCCTTCCAACGCGTTTCGACTCTAGGTTAGAGTCTTTTTCAAGGTAGGATAATAGTGTATTATCGCCGCTATATATATCCATGTTTGTAGCGTGATTTTCATAGTAAGCTACGCCCTACTTCCTTTGCCATCATAACGAGGCTTGGAAACAAGACTCCACGTCACTTCCGGTATACGTGCGTCCCATACCAAATCTAACTATACTTCCTTACCAACCTGGAAACGAGGCTTGGATATATTCCAAAGGCACTCGTCACTTCCGGTGTAGAGTGTTATACACCTGAGAACTTTATTAACAGGGAACAAACAAATCTTAGTAGATTTCCTGTTGGCTCAAAATAACGGGGATAGAGACAGCTAAATCATCTGTTTCAATTGCTGTCATAATTTGGACTACTTAAAAAGAGATAAATATGCAATCGTCCTTGATTTCATCTGAGGGTACACATTTACCATGAACATAAAATAATAACCATGAACATAAAATAATAAAATACAGAATATAAAATACAGAATATGAATCTTTATATTTAAAAACAAGGTAAGTGTAAAAAAAAGGGTTTAAGCACACCTATATCAACAATCTAAGTGCAAAAGAATCTACACAACAATACACATGTATAAATATACATATACAGATATGAGAGTATACGCGGGTAATTAAGAATCCGGATCTCTTAAAATCTGTAGATCTTCCTTTTTCTCTTTAATTCTCGTCATATTTTCTAATACATTTCAAACAGATTTTCTCAGACAAATGAAAGATGCATGGAGAGAGGAAAAAGACAGGGGCTTAATTAGAAATGCAGTCAAAAGATTGGTTATATCATAAAGCTATTCCATTCTTTATTAACTCAAATAGAGGTTGTAATCATATAAACCACTTCAATTCAAACTCTATATTGAGACCCTTAGGGGTTAAAGTCTTCAATAAAAAAATCCATTTCATTTTCATAGATTCATATTCTGTATTTTATATTCTGTATTTTATTATTTTATGTTCATGGTTATTATTTTATGTTCATGGTAAATGTGTACCCTCAGATGAAATCAAGGATGATTGCATATTTATCTCTTTTTAAGTAGTCCAAATTATGACAGCAATTGAAACAGATGATTTAGCTGTCTCTATCCCCGTTTTTTTGAGCCAACAGGAAATCTACTAAGATTTGTTTGTTCCCTGTTAATAAAGTTCTCAGGTGTATAACACTCTACACCGGAAGTGACGAGTGCCTTTAGAAAATATCCAAGCCTCGTTTCCAGGTTGGTAAGGAAGTATAGTTAGATTTGGTATGGGACGCACGTATACCGGAAGTGACGTGGAGTCTTGTTTCCAAGCCTCGTTATGATGGCAAAGGAAGTAGGGCGTAGCTTACTATGAAAATCACGCTACAAACATGGATATATATAGCGGCGATAATACACTATTATCCTACCTTGAAAAAGACTCTAACCTAGAGTCGAAATGCATTGGAAGGATAAGTGTAAGCGGGATTTCGTTACATTGGGGAATTGACATCATGGAGGAGATTTTCTTGTGAATATCCTGAATTCATCTGGTATGAGTTTACACATTACCATTTTTGGATAACCTTGATGTCATGTTTTACATGTATAGATCTCTATGTTTTTGGAGATAATATGTTTTATTAAATGGTGTTTTATGATATTGCACCAGATGGTTCTTATTTTTTCTTTCTGACATATCATGGTCATACTCTGCGGAGGAACTTGTAAGCGATATACAGGAAGGATTATCAGAGATGCCCTATTAAAGCTAACATCTTGTAAGCATACATCTTTGGGGGAGATGGTGTAAAAAGTCACATGAATTGCGGTGGTATTTCTTCGTTTTCATCACGAGGTTGAAGAATACATTTACTGACCGGGAACTTTGTGGACTTTTATATATCTATATTTTAGACAATCTGCACTATTATTTCTCCATTTGTTTTATATTTCCATGAGTCTGATTTTCAGACTATAGGAACTCCATTTGAGGAGAGAAACAAGGGTCATCTATCCAGTGAAGGGAATACAGAAATCCCCTTTTTCCTGGGGTATGTGAGAAGGTGCGCGCTTAGTGTATGTTAACTGTATTTTATGTTTGTGCTTAATTTGTGGAGAATAGTGGATACTCCTTTACATACATCAGGCTGCACACTGAGTGGAGCGCCACATCAGATCAATTACCGGTACTTTCTAGTGTTATAGCAACCAATAAGATTCTAGCTTTCATTTATTTAGTACCTTCTACAAAATGACAGCTGGAATCTGATTGGTAGCTATAGGCAACATCCCCACTTTTTCAAACCCGCAGCTTAGTAAATCTAGCCCTTAGCCTCTGACAGAATTTGTCCTTGAGTATTTAGATTTTGTCCTAACCACACCTCCCAGCATAATTCATTTACAGTGGTCAACCCAGCTCTCTTCATCCCAGCTGACTCAATTACAAGAGATGTGCCACGCAGTGTCTCTAGAATAGTCATCAGGGCACTCCATAGTTATGCACTATTGCAGAATTTTCCTCGCACCCATAGAGATGGCAAGAAAATCTGTGATGTTGGGTTACTGTAGTACTTGGAAATGTGCACAGCCAGACATCATGGTGATGTCCGGCACCACCAGGCCCGGCGCTCCCATTAGGCAAGGTTAGGCACTTGCCTAGGGCGCCGGGCTCTGGAGGGCGCCACAGAACTGGAAATTAATTTTAAAACTGTGCGGCGACCGCTGACCATACCTGTCACGGCCGCCGCACAGATGCACGGGGAGGGGGGGAAGAGGCTATTGCTCACCACGGCCGCCTCTCTGCTCCGTCTCCTCCCCTCCACTCACTGTCAGTGAGTGGAGGGGAGGAGACGGAGCAGAGAGGGGGCGGTGGTGAGACAAGGTAAGAAAAGACGGGGTGAGGGGGGAGGAGGGAGGAGGGCGCCGATTTTTGCAGGGGGGGGGGAGGGCGCCGATTTTGCCTAGGGCGCCATGGACCCTAGCACCGGCCCTGGGCACCACATTACCTTCAATTGAATTGCCCTCATAGATTATAAATCTAGTAATATGTGAATGACAAAGTACAGTATGCAATGTAATTTTAATGACTGTTGAAGCAAACCTGAAACTCGATGATTGCATTGCTACAACTTCACACCTCCTCACTTCCATCTTTAGTTGTTTATAAGAAGGGATACAATTTTAAACTATTCTATTTTTGTCATTACTGAATCAAATATATTTATTATGTACTGTGAGTTAAAAATGTATAAATTGTAACTTGTATTTATATTGATATAAAATGTTAATATAAAATATTATATTTCTAGTAATTTGAAATTATTTATTAAAAAAAGTAAATGACAAAAAAATAAGCAAACATAGACTTTACCCGGGTGCACAAAGCAGTGGTATGCTTACCTATGGGAATCAGAGCCGGATTTACACCTCATGGGGCCCTAGGCAAGATATCGGTTTGGGCCCCCCCCTTCACACACACAGTGGCCCCTCGTACACACATAATACACGCACGCAGTGGCCCCTCGCACACACATAATACACGCACGCAGTGGCCCCTCACACACACATAATACAGGCACGCAGTGGCCCCTCACACACACACACATAATACACGCACGCAGTGGCCCCTCTCACACACACACACATAATACACGCACACAGTGGCCCCTCACACACACAATACACGCACACAGTGGCCCCTCACACACACACACACACATAATACACGCACGCAGTGGCCCCTCACACACACACACACACACACAGTGGCCCCTCACACACACACATAATACACACAGACAGCGGCCACACACACACACACACACACACACACACGGGGCCTGATTAAGGGTTCTGGCCGCCCTAGGCTAATACGACTGCAGCGCCCTCCCAACCCCCCCCCACCCCCGAATATATAAGTGTATAGGAACACTCCTGAGTATGAATGTTCAGGTGTATTCTCCAGCATTAAAATTTAGACAGATTGTGCCATTGTCTCTTACCTCTTCTTGCTCTTCTCTCTTGCAATTTTGTTATCCTCTCGCTGGCTTCTGGAAAGTTGGTGTCCTGTTTTGAAAATGCAAAAATGTATTATAATGCAAAATGTTAACAAACCCTGAATGATTAGGCCCTTTTAGTTAAAACAAAACACTCCATTATGGCCAGCTAAAAGTACCCCATTGTACAGGCATATATAAGCAATATCTAAATATTTATGGTCAATCAAATACAAACCTCTACCAGCCCCATCTCACTAATATTTAGTATTCTAGTGATTGCTGAGACCACAGAGAGCATCCATGTGACCACCACACAATCATGAGATTATGCCCTCCAAAGCTGCTCTATTTTTTAAATAACCCCTGCAGCCATTTTCATTAACCACTCCCCCCCCCCGCAGCCATTTTCCTTAACCCCTGCTGCAGCCATTTTCTTTAAACCCCCCCTACAGCCATTTTCCTTACCTCCCACCCTGCATCCATCCCCCCTGCAGCTATTTTCCTTACCTCCACTCTGTAGCTATCCCCCCGTCACATCAAAACTCCCCCAGTCACATATATCAGCCCCCTCCTCTGCCCTCCTTCATACATATCAACCTCTCTCCCACCCTATAGATTTTCATGGCAGCCCCCCCCCCACTCTATAGATTTGCATGACAGTGCCCCCCTCTCCCTCCCTATAGATATGCATAGATATGCAGGGCAGTCCCCCCTCCTCCCTATAGATATGCAGGGCAGTTCCCCCCCCCCTCCCTATAGATATGCAGGGCAGTTCCCCCCCCCTCCCTATAGATATGCAGGGCAGTTCCCCCCCTATAGATATGCAGGGCAGTTCCCCCCCCCCTATAGATATGCAGGGCAGTTCCCCCCCCCCTATAGATATGCAGGGCAGGTTCCCCCCTCACTTACCTGTAGTTGACTTGTGCTGGCCAGGGTCGCTCCTCAGATAAGCAGGCAGGAATTGAAGACGTCCTGCTTCCTGTCTGCTACACAGCAACAGGCAGCCTAGCGATTGGCTGCCTGTTGCTAACCACTGACCACCAATGCTTTTGATCGTGGAGCACCAGACCCCCCTCCCCCGACTCGCGGCACCCCCCCCTTCCCCCCGAGTCGCGGGGGGGGGGTATTATTAGGATTGTACTAGTGTAAAGTTCTGCATCTGAATACACATCCACACTGTAAATATGAGACAGTGTGCATACTGCATTTCTGTATAATCATTGTGTCTTGCTGGTGTATGGGAATCACTTTTCCTTTCCAAGGCATTATTTAAAGCTTTTACTAAATGCACACAGAGCATTAATGAGGATAGTGCAGTGATTCTTTCCATGCCTGTCTCTGAAGGCACTCGTGTGTGGATTTGTGGTAAGGTTATAAAAGTCTAGGCCAAGGGTGTCACATTCTGAGGAAGTCATATTATACCTTATTCTAGCGAGCTTGCAATGCTTACTCTGATAAAGTAGCAAGGAAGTAGTGTTATAGCAATGCTCATAACAGCAATCTACTTTGAGGCTGAATGGGCAATCTACTCTATGTGTATGGTGAAATAGTTTTACAGTTTTTATATCTGTAAGTATTAATGCACATTTTGCCTGGTAAATCAGAAACCTCTTACCTCCCTACTGCTGAACTGACATTTCACTTTGTATGCCTTGTTTGATTATTATCTAGTTCAAATCATTACTGTGCATTTTGTGCATTGATGGATCATAATAACGAAGGCAGTACTGCCTGGTCAGCCAGTCAGCTTCTAAATATTCACACTACAGCATGAAGCAGATAGGATATAGGCATCTATAGAGTCTTGCAAGGCTTAACTTATTTAAAACTGACTAACATAACACCATCAAGATAATTAACTGTCAGGCTTTATTTCCTTTGAATCTTAATTTTAAAATTTAACTTTTTTTAATGACTGTTATTTCTGTTACCAAATTGTTGAATTTAATCAATGAAATCTTACTTTAACCTTTTTGTTTTCATTTTAAGAATGGAAATTCCATTTGTTTTTCACATGGTGCAGTCTGGATTGGTTCATGGCCTTGCAATTTGGTTTGATGTGGCATTTGTTGGATCTCTGTAAGTAAATTTCCATAAGAACTGGGACGCCAAAAAATCTTAACGCTTCATACCTACCCAACAGGCTACTTGCTATGCTTTTAAGAAATGCTGCTTAATATTTATGCATATTTCTCATAGAGTCACAGTCTGGCTTTCCACTGCTCCTACAGAACCTTTAACACACTGGTACCAGGTGCGCTGCCTCCTACAGACTCCCCTTTTCGCCAAAGAGGGTGAAACTCTCTCAGGAAAAGTTCTGCTTCAGGCCAATAGCCGGTAATTGTGGTATTAATTCCCTGCATGCAATATTTAAAGAAATTGGGTTTAAGCTGATTTATGAATATTTCATTATGTGGATGGTATATTTCATCTCAAATCAATTGAGTCAGTTCTTGCTCCTAACATAAAACCATTTGGGCAGCACAGTGGCTAAGTGGTTAGTACTTCTGCCTCACAGCGCTGGGGTCATGAGTTCAATTCCTGACCATGGCCTTATCTGTGTGGAGTTTACATGTTCTCCCCGTGATTGCGTGGGTTTCCTCCGGGTGCTCTGGTTTCCTTCCACACTCAAACATGCTAATAGGTTAATTGGCTGCTATCAAAATTGACCCTAGTCTCTCTCTTTCTGTGCGTGTGTGTGTGTGTATGTTAGGGAATTTAGACTGTAACCCCCAATGGGGCAGGGACTGATGTGAATGAGTTCCATGTACAGTGCTGCGGAATCAGTGGCGCTATATAAATAAATGGTGATGATGATTTCCCCAAAAGGGTTATGCCTACAGCACACTTTGGTTCACAAGCCAACATGAGATTGTCTGTTTAGTGGCATAGAACTCAATACTCCCTTTTTACCACACTAATTCTTGTAATGTGAAATACAAAGGTGCTCTCTCCAGGCATTGAATTTAACTTTTTCTCATTTCTTCCAATGAACTGCTTCTGTGACATATATTACAATGTGTTTTGACATTGTGAAATATGTAGTTTTTCATGTACTGTATTGGTTTATTAGGCATATGCCTCTGGGAAAGCACATATGGTATGAAAAGACAGAGCCCTTTAGAAAAATATTGATATTATAAATAAAGCCTTTAAAATAATGTAATAGCTTTGCACCACACTGCAAAGTAAACAACACTTTCAAGTTTGCTGTCCATCTTCTTGTAACTTATTTAAATATTTAACAAGAAGAAGGAAAATTGTGTTCCCTGTCATCTAACTTATAGACTTCTAGATTTGTAAAAATACTTTTTTTTTCTAATAGTAGTTAAGCGATTCTCGATGTCTTTGTGTAAAATAAGACACAATATATTTCAACTAATAAAAAATATTGTGATAGATGCAAACTATACAATCAAAAAGCTGATGCTCTATGTAGACGTGTTTATGCTAGATGCTTTACTAGATAGATAAAATAAATTTAGTTTTCTTCTGTTGAACTCTAAGACAATAATGGAAAATTTTATAGAATTCTACCTGTGTTCTAATGTTGGCCACATATGGGGCTCATCTGACAGAGTCAATGTCCAGTGTCACACAAGTGAGTGGCCTGATTGGATGAGATTACATAGTGGCCAATCTCTTCTGGCTTCACTGGGCTCTGTTATCGTGGTCAGAAGAAAACTTTAGTGTCACACACTCTACAATATTGGGCCAATTTCCATATGCTACTGATATTTTAGCATTTATGACCAAATTAATTCTGAGGAAATAGCAGTTAATAACTTTCCCTTGCAATTCTTATCTTCTCAACATCACATGCTCTAGAAATATAGATGACAAATGTATAATGTTCTAATAGTTAGCAGGCAATTTTGCACAACACACCAAGAATAACTTCCCAAGCGTCTCTGACTCAACTCAAATCACTGTAACATAACAGTGAGTCCAATTACTGTCAGTTGTGCAGTAATTTGCAAGTGAAATGGGTTCTGATTGAGGAAGTGCACCAGTATGCACCAAAGCACACAAATTGACAGAAAGAATGTGCACCAACAACAATGTTCTAAACAGTTTGATCGCAACCAGAGCTGTATGATAATATATGAATAGATGTGTTTCTGATTTCTAACTTTTTCATCTGTAACAAGAGATGAGGTAGTTGAATTGTGCTAATTAAAGTGTAATGATACATAAATCTTAATGGATGTACTTGACATGTTTTCTGCTTGTTCCAGACAAAGTTATGACATACAGATTGTGGCAGCAGTAGACCAAAGCGGCTTTAAGTCTGGTAACATTCTGGATTTAAGGAATTCTTTTTTTAGGTAAGATCATTAATATTTTTCAAACAAAGTCTGTATCATTCATAGTTACATGTTTAAATAGTTCCATATTTTATTTAAGCTACGTTAGCTGATCTGCTGTATGGAATTGTGCATTACTGTATTTTTCTATACAGACTTTCAGAATCTGGTGGTGGAACCATTGTTTTTCTTTTCCTAGCTAGAAATGTTTTTTAAAAAGAAAATCATCACATATTTACACATAATTAAGAAATTGTAGGCTGATTGCTGTCTGTTTGAGGGAAACAGGTTGAGAACACGAAGTTTGAAATGGTTGTAGCTATTTTTAATTTTATGTAATCATATAACTGAATTGTCTTGCAAACCACTGCTTAGGTATTACACGGTTTCCTAATTTAGACTTATCGGACAGCAATGGGAAACATTTTTGGTTGGGAAGGTTGGGGTTGACTGTCATCAAGCAAATTTACTTTAATATGCAAATTTTTCTTTTATCGCAGCACAAGTCACATATATTATTGGCTACCAGAAGTGTGTGTGTGTGTGTGTGTATATATGTGTATATATATATATATATATATATATATATATATATATATATATATATATATATAGATAGAGATATGTTTTAACAGATAATACACTAATGATCAACTTGATAACCTTCAAAAGACCTATTTGCAATACCATATTAGCAGGAATTTAAAACAAGTGTTGCAAACTATAACAAGTGTTGCAAACTATAACAAACTAATCTGACAAGAAAGCAGGATGGAGCTTGGGGCTGCAGGTAGAGGCTCAGAGGGCCACATGCGGCCCTAGAGCCACCTCTTGTCCAACACTGATTTAATATTTAATATTAATATATAATGTCAACATCAGTAATATGTATTTTATGCAAACTAGATATTACCATGTAATGATACCATTGCTAATTTTCTATTAACATACATACATGTGCCTTTCACAGGCAAATTGCTATACAAGCGAAAATAAGGGGTAATTAAAGCGAAAACATTCTTGCATAAACTGAGGATTTCTGCATGTGTTGCAACACAAAACAACAAAAGCCCATACTTCTAGCTGCACTTACCATTATATTAAGAAGTCAGATTTTTATGTGAGGTCATTGAATATATTTGCAGACTTGTTGCTAAGTGATAGTACATAAAGGTTCATTTTCCAGCTGTGTGGATAATATTATTCTCCCGTATTCCTATATCTATTTATTTTCAGATATGCATGAGCTGTGTGGATCGAATTTACCATAAGTGGAATGGAGGATGTGATTTATCCTAGAAAAGTGCTGTAATTGACAGAACATGATCCACGTGCAAATACAATTGTACTAAATTGCCTTAACAGGCAGAAAGCTATATTTCCAATGGCATTTTTAAAATGGTAATAAAGTATTTTATGCAAGAAAATATGTACTTTTTTTTTTTAATAAACATTAGTAGAACATACAAACATGAATACATTTTGGACTTAGACAAGATAACAATAATGATAGTTTAGTATACACAATCTTTGAATATATGCAGTACACACCACTGCAGATCTGTAGGTCACAAGATGTTTTTATAAAATATTTAGCAACCATTACAGCTGCCTTAAAGTTCTCTTTTTAGAGCCACTTGGTACCCAATAGTTAAATAACTATATATGAATTTACATGTCATATGAGTAAAATGATTAAAGAAATGATAATATTAACATTGTGAAATAGGTTACTTAAATTATCAATATAACATTAACTAGTACTTTTTAAAGAAACTACCCACAACAACATTAATTACTGTAGGATATTTATGCATAAAACAAAAGGCTATCAGTTTTTTAACAAACACTATAAAAAACTATATAATCAAAATTTGAGAAATAGCCTCACTATATTTTATGGGTGGTGGGAAAGTAGGGAAGGCAGAATAAAATGTTAACATTACATTTTTGCTTTGTAATCTTATTTTTTATTATTATTATTAGTATTTATTTATAGGGCGCCACTAGGTATCCGTAGCGCCGTACACGGACAGACAGAAACACGGTACAGGGTGAGACAGCACGGAACAGTTAACAAAAAGCACAGTAACTCGGAAGCTCAAAGTACAGCTAGATGGAAGGTGAGAGGCCCCGGCGGTAGAGAGAGGGGTAGAAGAGCCTCACGGAAGAGACAAGGAGCCGGAGAGAAGAGTTAAGGTGGTGGAGAACAGGAGGAGAGGAGGCCCTGCTCGAAGGAGCGTACAATCTAAGGGGAGGGTAGGACGGACAGAGACGCAAGGGTAGGAGGAGGAACGGGGGAGAGCGGAGACATGGACGGAGAGGGGGGAGAGGAGAGCGACGAGGAGGGAGGTAGGGAGACTGGAAGGAGGGCAGTTAAGTGGGGGACTGGAAGGCTATTTTAATGTCTTAATTCTTTAAATAAAGATACGTTTACACAAATCCTTGCCCCAACTAGCAAAACAAACTTCAACATTCAAGGTGGGGGACATGGAAAGGTAAGAAGGTTTAGATGTAATGGTATTCATTAAAAAAAATTAATTATAAATGGCCATGACTGCAGATACAAAACTGTATGTTTGTCAATGCGCTAAAAATGTCTAAAATGAAGGGAGTCACAATCTAAGTCAATTTTTATGGCACTATTTCTGTTTATCTAACTCTATCTGGTTATACCTCAGCTAAAGCTATTTTGTTTACTGCCACTCACATTCATAGGGCATCCCAATTCCTACAATTGGAGTTACAAGGTTTGCAATATATATTAATGAGACAATCATTCCTGCATGCTGTCCCTTTGTTAGATATGTTGAACCACCATATTGTATTTAAGTAATTATTGACTCATTTCACTAAGCTGTCAGCACTTATTGCATTCGCTTTACAATCAAGTTATGTTTGTGCGTCTCCACTTTTCAGCTGTACACAGGCAGGAACGTGCATTTTTTTCATGTCTTGAAAAGTACTTCAGTTCAATGAGTAGAGTACCACTCAGCGCATAAAAAAGCATCAAACTAGATGTGCGTTTTTTAGTATGACATAAACCTGCCAAACGCTTTATACTCATATCTTCAAACAGGCCTCATTTAGAGTAGGCCATCATTTTGCAGCCCAAACATAGGCGTAAATCTATGGACGCAAAATGTAAGTGTTACATGTCATTTTGTGATCTTCTGTGTGTATTTTGTGTTTCTCATAGTCATCATCATACTGTAGGCCTGTATTATTATATGTTCCAGAATGCTAGTGCTTCTAGTTCCACAACTGCAGCATACTCCACCCAGTTAATCGCTGCCAGGGCTTGCTGGAATTTGTAGTCACACAGTAATTCTACTATGACTATATCCAGCATGGAGCTTTTTCTTCCAAGGGTGTGAGGGCCTGCACAATTTTCGCAGGGAAATCAGGCCTGCAAAAGGGATTGCAGCCCTATGCCGATCAGACTGGGGCTTGTTTCACATTATGACAGGGATCACACACTGTGAATCTCTGCTATAGTGTATCCAGCTCAGTCTGGCATAGTCTGGTGGTGTTTACTGTTTTTGCAGGAACAGACCATTTTGTTGTCCCACTACTTTTATGATAACCAGCCCAGGTTAAAGCACTTGTGCTGGTTACTTATTGTAGGGGGTGGACCATGACAGTTTTTATTTATTTCATCTTTATTTTAAACAATAAAGATATGTGCTGCCAATTTTGTCATCATCCCCAGCATGTATCTTTACACCAGCGTGGGAACTATTCCTGGTATCCTTGGGGCTGTGTGTACCAGGGTAATAGTATAATGTCAAATGCCAGTAATATTGTGGAGCCACAAGTCTCAGAAAGCCCTGGCAGTCATTGCAGCTTTCCAAGTAGCAGGTAGCGTTGTTCTGTTATTATTTTTTATTTTTAATTCCTTTGGACTACATCGGGAAATCAGATACCCTATCGACAAAGGAGTTCAATAATAAGGTAAAAAAAGATATTGGGGAGGTTTTTTTATTATATTATTATATGTTCCAGCATGCTAGTGCTTCTAGTTCATACTTGCCAACTCTACCGGAATGCCTGGGAGACTCCCAAATTCCGGGTAGGTCTCCAGGACTCCCGGGAAAGCTGACAATTCCCCCTTTTTCATCTTTATTTAAAACAATAAAGATATGTGCTGCCGATTTTATCATCATCCCCAGCATGTATCTTTCATAGTTGCCAACGTTGGCAACTATGTGTCCCGGGAGGTCCGGGAGGCAGGGCTTGAAGAATCACATTGTTAGCCCCGCCCCCAAATCCGTTATCACTTTTTTTGGCCAATAAAAAAAGGGGCCGGGCCACAATGACATGTACACGGTGCCACTGAGCCCCGCCCACTCCATTTAATTTGCAGAGCCGGCCGGGAATCGGGAGAATAGCTTGCTCACCCTGGAGTCCGGGAGACCAACCTGGATTTCGGGAGAGTTGGCAAGTATGCTATCTTTACACCAGCCTTTAGACACCCACAATAGAGGCGTATCTTTGGATGTGGCCAAGTCTAACAAGCCCCCATTTCCAGGGGCTGTACTACACTTAATGTGTGCACATACCTGCTATATTGAACTTGCAAATGTCTATCCACGATCTGCCTCTCTAGGTAAATGCAAGTTATTTTCAATTCAAAATCTGTCCGTATTTTATGACGCATGCACAGTGCATCTAAGCTGATATTTGCTACCCACAGAAGGACATCAATACAACCTTAAATTAGCCCTCTAAATCAGCCCTATCCAACTCTAAATCGGCATCAGGTGTGTAGATAAATAATAAATAAATGTGATATTCAGGAACCTGACAACCCTTTATAGGAAAAAAAGAATAAAAACTATTATTGATAAGGACTACAAAGATTAACATTCAAATAAAAAAATAATTTGAAATAATGTGAGGAAAATGGTGTTTTAAAGTCTTATCTATAAAAAGAGAATAATAGAGATACAAGGGTCATTTACCAAGTATAAAATATGCATATATGCAGTGCATTTAGTTTTGTACAAGTGCACCAATTTGTACACCTAGCAGATAACATATATACCCACATTTTGCTTTTGGGAATTCCTTCCATAAGAATAGTTAGCAGTATTTCACATGCACATAGAAATGTGCACGACAAGAAGTGTAAATAGTCACAACCCTCAAATAAATTAAATTTCCACATTTTTCTCCTAAATGACCACTTATGCGACCCTCATTTGTATCTTAAATAGATTCTTGAGTGTCAGCTACATTTGTGATTTTGAATGTTGCTTACCTGTATCAAATGTGCTTGGTTGGTACAAAAGTTCTCACATTGAAATTAGAGATGCTCGGGCCCATCCAAACTAAGCAGATACGAGTACCAAGCCGACCTGATACTTTCCTGCACCCGCGGAACTGAAAACGATGCAAAACGTCATCGGATCTCACGAGTTTTGAATTCTAGAATCCAAAACTCCCTCCACGGAGATCCGGCACCATTTAACAAAGATACACAGCAGGGGTAGCAAGGTTCTTGGCAGTCTCCAGTGCAGTTGGCCAGCTTCATAGCTAAAACAGAAAGAGGGGGGTAGTAGTGTTCTTAACAGTCTCCTGTGACATTGTACTGTGCCATAGCTTACACTGAAACTGGAGGGAAGGCAGTGTTCCTCTTATCAGTCTCCTCTCCATTGACATTGTTCTGTGCCATTGCTCATACAGAAACAGGAGGGGTGGTAGTGTTCTTATAAGTCTCTAGTGACATTGCTCTATGCCATTGTTCATACAGAAACAGTAGGTGTGATAGTGTTCTTATAAGTCTCCAGTGACATTGCTCTGTGCCATTGCCCATACAGAACCAGATGGGGTGGCAGTTTTCTTCTTCTCAGTCTCCAGTGACATTGCTCTGTGACATTGCTCATACAGAAACAGGAGGGGTGGCAGTTTTCGTCTTATAAGTCTCTAGTGACATTGCTCTGTGCCATGTAAAGTGTAGCCATTTAAATGGCTAGACAATTGCTGTCAGGATTAGGTAAAAATAATTCCACACATAAGAGGTAGATTTTTTGGTCTTATGCCCAGGCATGACAATGGCCTTCATCTTATCACTGGCAAGAACTGCTTCCACTGGTGCAGGACTTACACAAACAACATCCTCATTAGCTCCGTCGTCAGCTACAAAAATATCCGCCTCATCCTGATGCAAATACAAAGTGGTATGCTACATTTGTGTATCACCGTCTTCACTAAGAGGCATACCAATGACAACCTGTTTGAAAAACTAAGGGATATCATTGCAACATGGCTTATCCCGTTTGGACTTTCCTGAGGATATGTAATTTATGACAATACCACCAATATTGTGAGAGTATTACAGCTGGGTGAAATTCAGCACATTCCCTGTTTTGTTCACACAATCTACTTGGTGGTACATAGCTTTTAGAAAAATAACAGGGACATGCAGGAGATGATGTCTGTGGCCCGAAACATTTCGGGACCTTTTCAGCATTCTGCAACAGCATGTAGGAAATTGCAGCAGTTGCAAGAACAATTTATTTTGCCCTGCCACCAACTGAAGCAAGAGGTGGTAACAAGGTGGAATTCCATACTTTACATGCTTGTGAGGATGGAGGAACAGCAAAAAGCCATCCGTGCTTAATCCACAAGCCATGACATTGGGGAAGGAGGGGGAATGTATTTTAGTCCAGCGCAGTGGAAAATACTTTCCGTGTTGTGCAAGGTGCTGAAATGATTAGAAGTAGTCACCTGTGAAGAGAGTTCAGTCACTGCTAGCTTGAGCAAAGTGATTACCTTAATTAGACTTTTGGAAAAGCAGCTAGAGAAATTAAAGGAGATGACAAAGCAATTACACTTAGTATGTCAAACTTGTAGATCAAGTACTTTATTCGCTTCGCCAGGATTGAAGAGTTATCAACATCTTGAAATTGGATCACTACATTTTTACGACTATGCTTGATCCTAGCTATGTTTTCTCTTTCTTTCCAACTGCCCCAGAACACAAGATATACAATGAGCTCCTGGTGAGCGAGTTGACAGCTGAAGTGGTACCTGACACGACAACGTCCCCTCCTTCAGTTTCTCAGGTTACTGCTGCTAGGAAAAAACTTAGCTTTTCCAAGAGACCCAGTGGTGATACAAATGACACAGCATTTTGACATTTGGGGGTATATTTACTAAACTGCGGGCTTGAAAAAGTGGAGATGTTGCCTATAGCATCCAATCAGATTCTAACTGTCATTTTGTAAAATGTAATAAATAAATGATAACTAAAATCTGATTGGTTGTTATAGGCAACATCTCCACTTTTTCAAACCAGCAGTTTAGTAAATATACCCCTTAGTCTGGTCTAAAAAAATTGCCCAAAAATCGTGGCAACTCTGCCTCAACTCCACCTGATCCTACTATCAACATTAAAGAATGGTGGAGGATTATTTTATTGACAGCGTACAAATAGACATGTCAGACAGTCCCTTTACATACTGGAAGTAAAAAAAGGCAATTTGGAGACCCATGTACAAATTCGCTTTGCAATACCTAAGCTGCCCACCCTTCAGTGTGTACTCAGAAAGTGTTTTCAGCACAGTCGGGAACCTTGTCAGTGATCGGCATAGGAGGCTACTTCCTAAAAATGAGTAAAAGATAATGTTCATCAAAATGAACTACAAATTCCACGAGGAAGGCCTTTACCAGCAATTACATCAAAGTACAGATACTTCTGTAATGGTTGATTCCAGCGAGGATGAATTAGTATTGTGTGAGGATGATGTACACACTGATGAGGGTGAGGATGAGGGTGAGGAGGATGAGAATGTAGATTGCATGTGGTGGGAGCTATAAGAAAAGAAAGCTAGATGATGCTAGAATGCTTATTAATATTTTGGGTATTATGGCATGTTGGCAATTTTATGTTTTTCTACAGTAAAGTTTTACCTTTATTAAAGATGTGCTTTTTTCTTTAAAAAGGTGAAAGCGTTTTTTACATTTTTGTTTTTTACATTTATGCTATAGAGACTTCTGTAATGGTGGATTCCTGCGGGGATTAATTAATATTGTGTGAGGATAATGTACACACTGATGGGGGTGAGGATGAGGCTAAAGGTGAAGACAGCAACATCTTGCCTCTGTAGAGTTCTTTGACAGCACTGTTAGTTTACCTGCCTTAAGCCCATTGTTAGCTTCTTTTGTGGGGTGCCCATACAAACCAAGCACTTCAGCCACAAAAGTGGCACTCCTTGTCGCTGAAGTGCTTGGTTTGTTAAACTGTGCATGTCCTTTTTAAAATTCAACATAAGGGTAGGTGGGAAGACAATTCCATTTGGCACCACTTTTCTTTCCTGACACTTCTGTGTGGCACTGGCAATGTTTCCTAAATGTGATATAAACTGCTGTGTGTTTGTGCCATTGCTCTAACCAGCCTCTTGCTGAGTCTTACAATTTATTGACAGCACTGTTAGCTTAGCTGCCTTAAGTCCATTGTTAGCTTGTTTTGTTGGGACCCAAACAAACCAAACACTTCACACTCAAAAGTGGGACTCCTTGTCGCTGAAGTGCTTGCTTTGTTAAACTGTACTTGCTGCCCCTCCTGTTTCTGTGTTAAAGCGTTTTAACATATGGGTAAGAGGGAGGTCCCAAGGACAATTTCATCTTGCACCACTTTTCTTTTCTGCCATTGCTGTGTGGCAATGTTTCCCAGATGTGCTAGGAACTGCCGTGTGCCATGCTCTGTCGCTTAGTATCCAGCCAGCTCGCTGCAGTCTGTTCAAAAGTGTATGAAAATAATATTGTGACCTGTGAGGTGGTCAAAATTGATTGGAAATGACTGGAAATTAGTGTTATTGAGGTTAATAATAATGTACAAACAAAAAAGAGCAAAATTATGTAATTTTAGCATATATTAGCAATTTTTCTAAAGAAAATACAGATCCAAAACCAAAACCCACGAGGGCGGTTTTACCAAAACCAAAACACGAACTTAATAAAGATCCAAAACCAAAACACATAGGTCAGTGAACATCTCTAATTGAAATTATAGACCAATTGCCAATTACCAGCACTTTCTGAGCATCCATAAAAAAACAATCTTGTGTTCTCCCATTAAACAGAGAACACTCTTGTAAATGTGTCCTTATTGTGTACAATTATTGGCCAAGTTAAAGTTCCTAAGCACATGCAGAAATAATGTAAGTTAGCTAAGTTGGCTGATTAAAAGAAAACATCGCCTACAACGCTCATCTAAGCTCCACCACCCATCATAACCCTACACTTCCCGTGTAATAGAGAGTTAAGTTAATCTTTAATAGTGTTTAACACATTTCTTGCACTGTTACTTGATTATAAATTATGATACTTCTGCAACCCACTCCACTCTGGACCATAGCTTCTCTTTAGCAATATGTCTCTATCCAAATGACCTACTTCTTCCTCCTTACCCTAATTCAAACAATTGTTAAATCACTGAAAAGTATCTAAAAGTTTGCATGGTAATTTATCTATTTAGTTAATGTATGACAAGCAGCAAATAAAGAATACATAAAAAAGTATCTAATATTGTGACCTATTCTAGTGTCTATGTTTCCTTCTGGTTTCATTGTTGGTGCCTGCTGCAGAAGTTCGGCTGGTGACCTGACTCTTTTACTTTATCAACCTTGTTTTTGTATCTGTATGTTTTCATATTACCTCTGGTCAAGATTAGAAATGGGGCTCCTCCAGGCCTCTTGCTTGAAAAGCATTTAATTTGTTGGGAAAATTTAATTTTTTATTTCCTAACCAAGGAAAGGAAAAAGTGTTAGATCACTAGATATCAGTAATTACTGTTAAACTACCTTACTTCAGAATTTGACTTCTAGCTATTTGGAACAAAAATAATTTCTTGAGTTTTGAGGGGCCATCTATCTACCTTATATTAATTACATAGGAAAAGTGCTGTTGTTTTTCACATACAGATTTCAACCTCAGTCTGAACAAATTATACAATTATACATTAATTGATTTCTGACTATAATAATAGTGCATACAGTTTCAATGCATTGCAGAAATGCATTATTAGTTGTTTTGCATATATTTCCTATAGAACATAAATCACAATTGTGTAAAATTACATTTTTTACAAGGCCAGACTTGCCATTATAGATATTTATGTTAGAACTTCTACTTCATAATAACATTTAGTGAGGACCATTGATGAAAAACTCTGCTTCCATAATTAGCTGGCATTATAAAGTACCCAGATGGTCCATTTATTTAAATCAGTCAAAGAAAAGTAATATTTGTACATATTTTGACACAAATCTGTCTTTAACTGTAGCTGTTTTATTTGTGACCTCTTGAAATAAATCCTTTCAATTAAGAGGCCAGCTGGGATGGAGTATTGGTTGAATATAAAGAAATACATTAAAGAAAAACATAGTTCATTAAAAACTGTATTTCTAGGATCCGTGAAGGTGTTCACTGAAAATTGAATGACGTCTAAATGTAGTTTTAGAGCACTAATGCGTGTGGAGTATTTTTTTAACATCATAAATGTTCAAATAAAGAAAAGTTATTGAAAACAGTGGTAATACCACAGTATGTAAATTTATGTGTACAGTAAATTCTCCTTTACATCAGTACATATCAGACACAGTTTTAAGGATATTTCAAGGTTAACTAGTAAACAATGTTAAGAACAATTCTGAGTGTAGAAATACAGTGAAGTAGTAACCCATCCTTACTCATGTGCGTGGTTGTAGTATGGTAGGCTCTCCCACCTCAGTAACGTGGTCAAAGTTAGCAAACAGGTGCCACTCCTTTTCGGTCACCACACTCAACTCCAGCTCTCCCCTTACCTGTCAGAGTTCCACAATGATCAGTTCTTGGGTCCCTGCTCTTCGCCCACTACACCTCCTCCCTTGTGACCTCATAGGCTCTTTGGCCTCCACTATCACCTGTATGCTGTTGACACACAAATCTGTCTATCCTCCTCTGACCTCTCCCCTTTCCATATGTCTTGTGCCCTCTACTGTCTCTCGACCATCTCATCTTGAATGTCAAAGAGCTTTCTTAAAATCAATTTTTCTAAGACTGAAATAATCGTCTACCCCCCCCCCCCCCCCCCCAGGGCTCCCTAACCTTCTTCTGTCTGGCCTACCTAACTGCCTTGCCCCTCTTTAGTCTATCCTCAATGCTGCTGCCCACCTTTTCTCTCCCGCCGCTCTATCTCTGCTGTCCCTCTCTGACAGTTGCTACATTGGCTCCTCGTGACCTAAAGATTCAATTCAAACTACTCACCTTCAAGGCTCTCTACCAATCTTCCTCCTACATCTCCAACCTCATATCTACCCACACTCCTTCCTACCCCCTCCACTCTGCCAATGACTGCTATTTCTCTACCACACAAATTACCTCTTCCCACTCCCACCTGCAGGATTTCTCTGGGCTGGCCCCCACCTATCTCACATGCCCTATCAGATTAGCCTCTACTCTCCAAGGCTTCAAGATTGACCTTAAAACTCTTTATTTAAGCCTATCAGCCCTCATAACTCCTTTACCTGCGCCTTCACCTCCACTCCCCCACAGTCACCCTATTTGTGTCCTGCCCTTGCCATTAGGATAGAAGCTTTTACAAGCAGGGCCCTCTTTCCTTGTGTTCTTCTTCTACTATTGCATCACCCTTTGTACCTCTATGACTGCATCCCTGGGCCTATATTCTTGAGCCCAGGCCTGCTTCATGTTGGACTTCACCAATTCTCTCACTCACTGTAGCATAAATAACTTGATATGCACCACATTATCTGTGTATCATTTGTTAAATAGTAGATATCTGGACTTTGCATTATTTAGTTTTTTGATGTATTCTGTAATATGTTATGGATTGTTGCTGTCAATGTATTGTATACTACTGTAAATTTCATGTACGGTGCTGCAGACCTTTTGTGGCGCCTTATTAAAAAAAGATAATAATAATAAAGCCGGATTGATAACAGAATAGATGTAAAGTGGATGCAGCACTCTCTCTCTGCTACACTTCAGCCTCCACCGTAGACTGCTTACAAGCTCACTATTTCTGGCTCTCTCTTAGCTCATTATCAACTGTTATTATTATTAATAATAATAATAATAATAATAACAGCACATAGGGTTCATATATATGCAGTATCAAAATCAGCCTAGTGAGCATCCATACAATAAACTCACATGCAAGTAGTCAGGTTAGAGGTATCTTGCTCTGACCTCACACTGTCTTTTGGGATCTCCATTTCGATTTTTGCAACTACATCCCTCTCAGATGCAGGCACACTGCTTCCAAACTCTACTGCACAGAAATCGGTACACGAACGAGGAAAATTTGAGTCATAATGATCAATCAATCCTATCAACCAAATCTCTTTATCTGAGATCATGGGGTCCCAGAAAGCTCCCATACCCTTGAGGAATTACAGGGGAAAAAATGGAAAAGGATACTCTCTTACCAGAATCGCTCTTCAGTAATAGCCATTAATGTAAATAAAGACGAAATTAAAGAAAGCACTTTGTAGTGGTCAAGTGTTGCTTTATTCCAGTTGGATTGGCTAAAGGGGACACATAATAGAGTAGGATGAGAAGAAGAGGGTAGAGACTTTGTGGTATATTTCCTGGCACTTTTTATATATATATATATATATATTTGTTTTTTAATCAAGGATGGGAGGGTAGTATTTTTTTGCCACCTGTTCAAAAAAAGAACATTTTACAATCATATTCTTATGACAATTTGTAAATACATTTTAGCTCTATGTGTGTAGATTCTAGAGGTGCTACATTAAGATAAAATCTCTGCAAAAGTTCACCTTATTCTGAGCACAGTAGTAACAAGAGGACTGCATTTTAGAGGCACATACATATATATTGAAGGGGGGGGGGGGTGGATTGCTTAGCAACAAACATTTATTAGGCCCATGCTGTCAGACACCTGACAAATGGCAAACTTTGTCTAAGGCAAAGACCCATTTACGAAAAAAAGGCTTTCTGAAGCCTACACTTTTATGCTGCAAAAGAAAATTATTAATATTAGACTAGATTATTCAATCAAGATACTTACATTCTCCTGCAGGGGCCTGGGATTGCCTCCCTCACTCCTCCACTAGGGCTTCCTTTGTATTTACCTAAATGGGCCAGCTATAACGGTAATCTGGAAACAAATTTAAGAATATTTTTTAGTAATTGTGAACTTATGCCTTCTACTCACCCTCTTCAATTCCGCAAGGAGGGCGGTTGCCATCACTGCAGTTGTACGATGGAGCACCTGCTGCCATATGCCTACTGTATGTATACCTTTACAGAGTAGGACCCAACCAGTATGTTTGCAAGTGAATGAGACTGAATGGTTGTCAGGCCATGTGTGGGCATAGGCACAGCAAATGCGGACCCCTTCTATACTATATCTAAAATGGCTGATTTAATCTCACCTGTTCTTAATGGAGAATCTGTTATTCAATCACAATAGTGAGCTATAACCAGGCAATTAGGGGCATTAAAATGCCTAGCCATTTACACACAACCAATCGCAGGAAAGAATGCAGCTGCATGTGCTGTATAACAACTGGAGTGCCAATCACTGAGCCCTATCATTTTGTGACTAAAAACTATTATACTGGAAACTACAGCTCCAGAATCTGTAACACTGTTGATGAATATGGTTCTAGGTCCATTCTGCTCTAACAGACGAAAAACTACAGGATGAAATATAGTCACAAAAGAATGCACAGAACATAAAAATATTCAATTAATGCCACCTGTTAATAATATAGTCATTAATGACCAAACATTTTAAAAACATGTTTTTTTCTTTTTTATTCTATAAAATACAATAATTGGCAAGTTATGAATGTCTACTGTACATAAAAAGCATTTTTACAGTTGCTCCTGATTGAAAAACACATGTATACAACCGTCATCACTAGTAATCAGAACTTACACCCAACCTGTTGCTGGTACAAGTAATACGACTGAAAAACAAGTACCATTGAGATGCCCAAAGCTTGAATTGGACACTGCTGCATGCGCTCGAGCCTGACATGCCCTTACTGTACACGGACTACACGCATACACCTATTCCGCCCATGAAATCGTAGGCTTTAGCAAGTGTCCTTTACACTTGAAGATGAATTGAACGTTGCTGCGTTCACTGGCATATGGTCTGGTTGTGGGCAGGCGCAAAGCGATTGTACACAAAATACGGCACATATTGGCATTTACATTCCTTAATGAATCAGGCCCAGATAGCTTAATAATGTGACTTTCAAAAAAAGCAGACATCTTCCTAAAATGCCAAGATCTTAGGGCAAGTCCATCAGATGTGGAAGAAGGCACAGAGACGCTGTACTGTAGATTTTTTTAAGCCTAGTAAGCAGCGTATACCATAATATATAGTACTGTAGATCTTATAATGATTTTTTATTAAAGCTGAGAATGAAGATTTAGCTAACTTTTACCTAACTGTGGACCAGGCCTCCTCATATGGTGGCTTGCCCAAGTCAGCTTCCCATTTATATTCATGGCTTGTTTGGCTGCTACTAGTGTATACTATAACACAAAGAGATATTTCCTTTATGTAAAGGTCTGTGGTATCAGTTCTACCCAAACGATGTTAGGTTTCTGGAAATATTTTACTTTAAAAAAATGTTTGAGTTGGAGGAATTAAAAAGATTTTCATATTCCAAACTCAAATCTTTGCTTTAAGGTGATTTGGTGAGCTGCAAGAACCTCCGTTTAGCACATCAGTCACTATCTAAATCAGGGGCGCGCGCATGGGGGGGTTTCTAGGTCTCCAGAAACCCCTCCCCTCCGCTAAGGAAGTGCCCCGCATAGCGGCACTGTACTATACAGCAGCCGCGGCGCTGTCAAAGAAGCGTCCGTGGCGGTGCTGTACTGTATACAGCACAGCTGCTTCTTTGACAGCGCCGCGGCTGCTGTATAGTACAGTGCTGCCAAAACGGAGCTGCAGTCCCCCCCCCCCCCCAGCAATCCTGTGTGCGCCGCTGTAAATGTCCTATTTTTGCCAAAGATTAAAGTGAGTTGGAGAGTGACATAGATCAGTGGCTGATTATTGAAGCAATGTTTTTATTCTTTCCACCATGTGCATTTTAAGGTGGATCAGTAAATGTACAAAACTAGGCAGATTGATTTTCCTGGCATCGCATCCAAGTAGTATGAAGCAGACATGTACCATAGGATGTGCTTGGTGGACAAGTAGGCACACTTCTACAAATAAAGCAGTATGGGTCCACACTTTCTGTGGTTTGTAAATAAGCTCTATTATCAGGGGAAAGCATTGAGATTGCAATTGTTCCAATCTGGGACTATTTTTAGGAGAGCTACAGATTAGGCAACCATAAATCGTGATTGTCATAATAATTTCCCTTTTATTGAATCCTTGTGCACAGCGTGTTGTTAATCATAAAGTACTGTTTGAACATGCAACACTACCAGTGAAGCATACGGTTGACCTATAGGTTCCCAAATGTCTATCTTGAGACATGTAATTAAATTGTCACTATACTAATAATGTAATCACATTTTTTTATCTAGTAGGAAATGTTTGAGCTGCAAGAGATCAGCAGGAATTACATTTTTTATTTTCTGAGTAGACAGATAAGAACAAAGCTTTCTTTTCTTACAACTCAACTATGCAAAATGTTATCTTAGTAAATTTCTTGTGGATTAAGTATGTAAATTCCCTATGTTTGCCAGTGCAGAGCGTAAAAAAAAAGATACAGTAAAAATATAATTTGAGCTAACAGGTAACACATGATGACCGATAAAAGATTGAACTTATGAAATTGCAATATTAATAATTAAAGTGAGTAGAAGGAATTATAACCACTAAATCTGAACATTTTTTGTTTGTCACATTTGTAATTTTAATTCAACTAATGATGACCAGAGGAGAATGCATACATGCGACAAAATGCCCATGTGATTTCATTGCTTACAAATACATGCCCAAATACTTTCCACCAAAGAATTTCATGAAACTAACATTATGGAATGTCTCTGCAATAAAGACTTTTGGGTAAGAAATAAAAAAAGCCCTTTGATGTGGTTACAGATATAGACATAGAAATATGTTGATGTATTGAAAACAAAACAAACTCTCAGGTAAAACAAATAACATAGTAAGAATAAAACAGCTATTATGGCTCTATTTAAAACAACCAAGAAATGACTGCAGCATGCAGTCCCATTGATGAAGCAATCCACAATAACATTGATAAATACAGAATATTCGGATAGCTTTATCAAACCTTCTAAACCAATCAATAAGATTCTAGCTACCATTTTCTAGAATGTACAAGGTAAATTATAGTTAGAATCTGACTGGCTCTTACAGGCAACACCTCCACTTTCATTCTTAGAAGGTTTGATAAATATAACCCATTATTTAAAAATAAATTGTACAAGTGCAATCCTGCTATTTGACCTGGATGCATCATACTTACCTACTTTTGAAGGCAGCTGTTCGGGAGGGGGTTCGCCGAGGAGACGTGGCCACGCAGGTTGCACCATTAGGCCCCGCCCCATCAATGTTAAGACAATTTTGGCCAATCGCATCAGGGGACGGGGCCGCGGTGACTCGTTTAGCCCCGCCCGCACCCTCTTCAACAACGGAGATAGGATCCGGGATGTTTGCCTGCTTTCTCGGGAGTCTGGAAGAAGTCCAAAAATTCGGGAGTCTCCTGGACATTCTGGGAGGGTAGGCAACTACGGGATACATATGCTTCTATGTTACTTGCTGTTCATTTGCTTATTGAACCACTGCTGCCTGCCTTCAACTTATGTTACTTTCTGACTTTCTGATCCTACTTAAGCCTGACAATTTTGTACTGCATTGACCAACTTTTCAAGAAAGCCTTAACTGTCTGATAGGTAACTCATACTGGCCAGAAGCTATACAGTACAGACAAACATATTCAATTTTATGGGAATTGGGAGCTGGTGAAAGTGAAAACCACAAGCCTGACGATTGCTGCTGACATTCTGAAACCACTATCAGACAAACTCCTTATTGGTATAGTTTTGTTTCCGTCAATTTGCCTGTTATCAGCAGTGACTACAGATTTTCATAAGGTGCTACCTAATATAACAGAAGAGGTAAAAAAAAAAACCCAAATATAATCAAAACTTGTTTTATTTGATTTTTAAACAACATATTAAAACAAACAGATCTGTTAGCTGAATGTCACATACATATACACAGTGCAAGGTATCTGACTCAGGCATATACTCAGTGAGCAGTCATAAACCCTCTGTCCTTCTTACTTGTACAAAATGTTTTGCACCTTAGTTGTCTGAACATCAATAACTCTTACTGAATTACTGACCTGGCTTGTTTAATTGCTTGTGGCTCTGATTATCTCCTTTATATCATAGTCAACATGGAATTTAATGGTTTCACTATTGCCAGGTAGTACTGACCTGGCAGGAACCAAAGCTCGGAGTCTACCAGGTACACTCACAGGGAGTTTTGGGCTTTGCTGCTGGTGGGTTAGGCAGGTTGCGAACCCAGCATCAATGTAGATCAGAAAGAATCATCAGGACATGTTAGGTCAGCAACAATAACAAAATAAAACAGCAAGCAATAGAGGTGACAAACTGTCCAAGTTTATACCACATAAATCAGGCTCAAAGTATCTTCACAAGTAATGCTGGAGTGCAAGTATGGAGCCTAATACTCTGGCAACATGTTGTGTGCCAGAACAGGCTAAATAGACTAAAGCAGATTTGAATTGAGCAGACTGTATTCGGCAGTCACATGACGCAAATTTAAATCTCACAGAAAGACGTGCACTATACAGAGCAGGCAAGTAGACACCACAAAACCAGAGCCGGGAGAGGAGAGGTTGGAGAGAACACACTGGACACCGGGTTTCCACCTTTCTTCTACCGGCAAACCCATAGCAAGTCCAACCTGGGGGATGAGACGTATACATTTCCTGCTGAAAATTCAATCACTTTCTTATGGGGTCCCAGATGAAGACTGGGGTTGCCATTAGGTTCTACCAATTGCTCATGGCATATTAGATCAAACTGCAAAGCACAGCAACATGTCAGTTAGTTTGCTGTGATATCACTGTACAAAATCCTTTGTACAAATCTAGCAATCCACACAGAGCAGTTTACAGAACAATCCAGAAAACCAAGCATTCACATTTATGAAACTAGAGAAGCGCCAGCATCCTAACATGCTATGCTAACATCCTACCAAAAGGATAAGATAGAAAGATGGACATACCCAGTCAAGCATAAACACTGTGTTATGAACTTGCCTGTTATGAACTTGCCCTTAGAATTGCCCTCATTCAAGATGGCTGGGATTGTCTCATGAAGATTCCATCTTGGATCTCTGTTATGAACTTGCCCTTACAATAGCCCTAATCCAAGGTGGCCGGGACTGCCTCGTGAAGATTCCATCTTGGATCTCATTTCCTCTTTGGGCCTCGAAAAGCCACTTCCTGTTTTGAAGCCTTTACTTGAGTATTGGGTTTGTATCTGTACTAGATGCTTTCACAGAACCTTCCTCTTTCTTGTGATTTGGATTGCAATTGTGCTGATGTTTCTACCAGACCTTAATCTGCCTTGAGACTTTTGATTTCACTTGTTGGATACTTTAGATTTATATATATATCAAAATAAATCCTAACTAATACAGAACTACCTGGCTATTGGGTTCCATTTGTAATACCAGAAGTGTGAGAAACTGTTATTTCAGGTACATTTTTCAGAGCAGAAATTCACAGTTTTTAGTTAATGTTAGTTATTATATATAGGCCCTCTATAGTTAAGGTGAGCCCACCACTGTTGCGCATTGTAATCTGCCTCCCTAGTCCTAATACTGCCACTTTGCTTACCATGGATTTATCATCCGTCTGCCAGATCAAGTGACAGGGAGTAAGTATAATGGGGCTAGCCTTCACAACCTATTTCTATTTATTTCCTGTTACACGCTAGGTGCTTAGGGTTCTCTTTTGTTTTTCTGTGCTCCCTAGCTTGCATTTTGTGGGAGCTCTTGGCCTATCCTTTCCACTGAAGTCCTAATGTGGTGCAGTGTACATCGCTTGCTGAGGGTGGTTTCCATAATATCGCTTGTTGGGGGAATTTTCCATAGCATTTTTATATGCTGCTTAGAGGTGTGATAAGCCACTAGACCTTTAAGAATGCCAACTGATCACCAATAGCAAAGGTTAAGGAGTATATTTACTAAACTGCGGGTTTGAAAAAGTGGAGATGTTGGCTATAGCAACAAATCAGATTCTCGTTATCATTTAGCACATTCTACAAAATTACAGCTAGAATCTGATTGGTTGCTATAGGCAACATCTCCACTTTTTCAAACCCGCAGTTTAGTAAATATACCCCTAAATGTCAAAGTAGCTGTGCGATTTACATCTGCCTCAGTGATAGGGGCCTGGTAGTTGTAATAATTAGCTTACTGCTTCACAAGGTCAGTCTCAAGGAGTATGTGTGTCCCAGCTAACTGGTTCAGGTATGCACAGAGAAACTGAAAGCCCAGGCGGTGCAAAAATAGTGAAATCTTTTTGCTGGTGGGGCATGTATAGGGCAGAGCCAATGATAGGACTTTTCACAATTAGTGCCGCTATAAAAAAATGGCTGATGATGATCTGATCCAGAGATTCCCAGACAAAACAAGTGAGACAAGCTCTGACTAAAGTCCTGTAGCTACTTTACATGACAGAGTAATATAGGGATTGCCTCTTTAACAATTGTAAGGAGTCTTTGAATGTGTATGTTGGAAATACATCTTCAACTGTGGTGAGCATGAGTCATTATATAACCTTCTCATTAAATTTAGGCGTGCTTCTCTCCTGACCTGATTGGATCTTTGGTGTTTAATTTCCTTTGTGTTCTATGCAGCTTTGTCAGTGATAGAGTTTCACTCTGGACTCCTGTACAGTCTACTCTCTGGAATTCTTCAGTTTTCTGATTACAGTTTCAACTGTAGCTGGCTAGGTATGAAATTATTCTATATTACTCTGCCTGCTGATTATGGCACTAAAGGGTCCTGGACTCATCTCAGTTGGGCTTGGACTTTTGCTGCCTCCAGGTAGAGCAGGAAAATGTGATATTTTCCATTGCCAAAAATACTTTTTGTGAGTACTGTGTCTACTTCTACAAGTCTGTGCCTTAATTATGCTGTGTGAAGCACCACAGACTGCCACTACCAGAAACTTTGTTATGTGTTTACAAATCTGTAGCAAGCTGTGTTTCCACTCTACATGATCATCCATTTCCGTGGATGTTTACATCATATTGATCTAACCTCACAGTCATTTGAACTCTCTTCTGCCTCTTTCTATCATTGAATTACCTAACAAGTAATAAAGAAAATGCAGTAACATCTGTTGAAGTCAGCATATTGGATAAAGTCCTTTCAATTAAAATCGAGCAAACTTGGTTGTCTTTGTCTGAAAAGATGCGTACGATATGCTACGGCGTGGAAGGGCGTACGCAGCTGCAACACGTGGCAACAACAGTATTTAGTCTTTTACATACATTCGCACAAACACTCACACTTGTAAAATAGTATACATTAAAGGTAGTTGCCACACATAGTCATTTATGTGTTAATATAGTAGTATTTATATGTAATATTATAAGTTATATGCATATCAGCAAAACATATGGTACACGTTGAAGGAATCTAGTCATGTGTGGTATCATACTAATCCTCTTCGCATTTGCGACTGTCCGGTTCACTCTGCGAAGGAATCGCAGAGTGCATAAGCAAGTTATTAATGTTAAGGAATTATGGACTATTATGACTGAGTAATCTTGGCGGGAAGATCAGAGCTCATCCTCTGGAGAGATGACCCCCTCCTTTGGATTTCTGAGCTATGGAGCCAATGATTGACAACCCCTTGGACCTTCCTGAAACCTGGACCAATAGACGCAAGCTATACCATCTGCATTGTTTTACTGTATTTCTGTGTGCATATAAGCAGCAGCTCCTCATCTAGTGTTCAGACATCTTGTCCCCAGACTTCAGGATTGAATGACTGTACACTGGATCTAGAGCGCCTGCGATAAGTAACGACTGTACTTATTATTACTTTGCATGAATATATTCTGCTACCTTTTGAGAATAAATCTTTGTGCGTTGGAAACCCAAATCGAGATTCGACAATCGTTATTGGTTGGCGACAATACGCACTTAACACATCACAAGAGTACTCTACACTTTTCTTAAATGGAATGCATCAAGGCACTTCAGGACTCTTCTAGATATATAATTTCTCAATAGTCTTGTACATTTCTAATGATTTAAGATGGAGTATCTTCTCTCTATTTTGCAAATCAGGCAATTTAATAAACAAAATTGATCTAAAAAGTTGTCTGCATACAAGTTCTTATCATTGTTTCACAATCATTACCAATTTCAGCTTGGCCACATGGGCAGTGACATATTTAAAATATTGTGGCAGTTTAACTGTCAGCCATAAAATTCCAGGGGGTATTTATGCTTATCTGGATGACATCTTTGTTACAGGCACTAGGAGTCTTGCCCAGGATTCACCAGTTGACTATGCTTACCAGAGGGGCGGAGTTTGCACAGCGGTCCTCTGGCAGCAGGGTGAATAGTGGAACGTTTATAACAGCAGATGGAGAGAGGATGCCAATGGAATTGATGATAGTCAGTAACTTGCAGCTATACTGGTAAATGAGTCAGCGACTTGCAGCTATATTGGTAGATGAGTCAGCGACTTGCATCTATAGTAGAAAGGCAGGTTTGAACCACGGAGACCAGGGTGGACGTGAGCAGGTGAAGGAAGGTAACGGGGAAGTCAGTGGTCTGCGTACAGCAAGTTGTACCACTGCTGTGGTGAGAAGACTTGTCCAGGTGCAGGTAGGTAGCGGGGAAGTCAGTGTTCTGCATACAGCAAGTTGTACCACTGCTAGTAAGTGAGGAGTAGTTAAGGTGCGGATGAGTGGAGGCATGAAAAGAGTCAATAACGGTATGAAGACACTGAGAGCACAGAGGAACTTGTTCCAAACAGATATGCAGCGTTTACAGCTAATAGTCTATAACGATATGTATACCGCTGCTGAGTAGAGAGGCTTGCACAAAGCAGATATGCGGTATAATAACTGATAGTCAATCACAAGTATGCATATCTCTGCTGAGTACAGAAGCTTGTTCCAAACTGATATGCAGCGTAACAACAAATAGTCTATAGCGGGTATGGATACCGCTGCTGAGTAGAGAAGCTTGTACTAGGCGGATATGTAAAGTAACAGTTGATAGTCAATAACAAGTAAGCATACCGCTGATGAGTAGAGAAGCTTGTCCACGAGGATATGCATGTACAGCGGGAGTGCTGAACGGCTGTAGCGGGTATGGGAACCGCAGGTGAGCAGAGCAGGTAATCCAGCAGACAGCTGAGGACACGAGCAGGATACAGGAGTCTGTAGCGGGTATGGGAACCCCCGATGAGTAGAGCAGGTAATTAGCAGGAAGCTGAGGACACTAGCAGAACACAGGAGACACCTTGAGAGACTCACAGGGAATGAGACTCAAGATCAGGCAACAAGGTAATGAGCACAGGTGCCTTAAATAAGGAGAGGTGCCTGATCCACCAATGAGATTAAAAGCAAAGGTCATAAGTTCTTGGATGCTACGCATGCGCAGTGCATCAAGATGGCGGACGGCCGCGGTTCAGGACAGGCGCCGGCAGGAAGGCTAGAGAACCACGCACCAGCGCAGAGGCACTCACGGTCCGGTGAGTGACAATCTTAATCTTAGCCAGGGAAAATATTCTCTTACAGGCAATATAAAGCTAGATTTGCAGAGATATGGCTGGTTATTTAAATTGAATAAAGTCTATTATTGCCCTTTTTCTCCACGGGAGGTTTCTGCCCTCCCTGAGCTTGCATCCAGTTTCTGGGTATCCTTAGGTACATGGTCAGGCCTATATCAAAATGATGTCCAGAAAAATTACCAAATCTGCCAGCAAGGTATTAGCAAGCTGCTTCCTGAGCCAATGAAAAAAGACAAAGAAGATCAAGACCAACTGATGCAGCTTCAACAATCTACATTGCCAAGGATGAAAAATCCAGACAATGTAAAAAAGATTCACTGCAGAAACTCTTTTAAGAGCCCTGCCTATATACCAAAATAGTAAAAACACAAAAATCACATTTTAATATATCATCCAACATGGGAAAAAAAACTTGTGATTGGCTGGTCTGTGTATGAATGTAACGGGTACTCCCAGTCTTGTTCATTTAGCTGTGTTAGTGAAACTAAAACTAAGTGTCATGGTGCTGGTTAATGCCTGGAGAGAACCATTTGCCAGGGGGAGCAATCTGAGACACACCACATCTGGCCAATCTGCTTAATCCTGAAAGGACATATTGCGAGGAACAAATCTGAAGTTGATGGGTCCTTGGAGGCTGAGTAGCATACTGGTGGTTTTCTTATTCTCAACTACTGGGCCATTAAATGTCACTTTCAGAGAGAAGGCCAATTCCTACAACCCATTGTCAAGGCCTATCTGTTCTCTAGGAGTCACTTTTCTGTATAGCGACGTATTAGGCACAAATCTCAGTGCAGATTGTGGAGACACATTCTTGACCCCAATGGCAATATGGATGGGCAGTAGGGCAGGAATATCTCCTGTGTTCCATCCCCTGTGTGTATGTCTTAAAGGATGGGCGAAGAGATCCTTTGTGGATCTTCAGACATTTCCATCAATCCTGGTCACTCTGTTACCACCCATGGGACTTTTCATGTAACACAGTAGAACTGTAGAAATGGCCTATTATTCAGATCTAATAAGGCCTCATTCAGCCTCTTGTCCCACCTTTTTCCAATCCACTTCCTATCAGGTCGGTATACTCAGTGGTGGCCTATTCTGCTTTCTTGGAAAAAGTTGCTTACATTAATCCTGAGAAGGGGTTCACTGCTGTATTGCAGAATTATTGTTTTCCCATACCCCCATGTAGGGGATAAATCCTTGGCCAGACTTGATCTGGCTGGATACCTCTACGTGTCTCTGGTGTTTTTTTTCACATAGACCACTTATATCTTTCAACATAAATCATGCAGGTGGTTTTCTTTCCATTGTGATAAAGCCTGAAACCATAAACGTGGCTGTCTGATCTATATAACCAGACTGTGTATCATTGCTGAAGTCTCTTTAGTAGGCTTGTCCCACCAAGTGGTTTAATTTGTCAACTCCCCAGATGAAAAGGCCTTGAATCTTAATTAAGTTACTTCTTGATGGGCATCTTTGAAGTCAGCCATTTAATGACAGGAAGTTTGTGTCATAGTTTGTCATTCTGATGTTGGTTTTAAATGCAGAACCAAACCAATGTTGCTCTGAATCACAGTTGTTGCTGCACACCCCCCGAATTGTCCAGTCTCTTTCTTATATGCTTGAAAGTTGAGAATGTGGGTGGTTCTGATATTGCAGCCCCTTGAAAAATCATTTCTTTTCATGGTGCGTGGCGACTGAGCTTTTGGTTGTCGTCCCATCAAGTAAGCCACATTGTTTATTTTATTCATTTGAATAGCGTGAGCCATTGTATGGTATTATAGCAGGTTATATGATGCATGACCTCAAAAACAATCGTATATAATTATATATATATATATATATATATATATATATGTCATAGTGGGCTGCATTACGGTCACTTCTTATACTGCCTTCATTCTAAAACTATCATATTCAATTGTCTTATATTTTACATAGCACGACATAGGCTTTCAGAACTGGTGGTAGAGGTCTACACCGATAGCAGCCGCCTTTCCCGTAGAGTTAGGTGCGCTCACAGGTACTTGGATGCTCCCAGGACTTAACTGAAACCTAGTGAAAGCTTATGCACAGCAACCGTCAGCACATAAATAGGAGGCATAAGAACTAGCAGTACAGAATACGAATAACCGGGGACAGGCCAGACATCATGGGTCAGGATGTCTCAGACAGGCTAAATGGTCCGGGCTGACAGCAAGCAGGGGAATCCAAAAGACAGAGTTAAGGGTCAGGGCAATCAGTGTACAAGCAGGGTCCAGAAACAAGCCAAGGGCCACAACAGGAATCAATCGGAGGCAGAAAGGTATCCACAGGGTCAGTGAGCAGGTCAGCTAATGCAGAGGCACAAATGCTATAACCGGCAGGGAGGCTTAGCCCTCCCTGCCTTTTAAACTGACACACACAACACACACACCTCAATGATAACAATTAGAGCTACACACCCTGGCTGAACGCAGCAATAAAGACAGGCGTCCCAGTCGCCCTGGCAACGGCCGGGACGCGATGGCTGGAAGTGACGTCCCGGCTGCAAGGGCAATGGCCAGGACGTGGTCGCAGATCATAGAGATGAGCCGTCGCGGCGGCTCATGACACCAGGCTGGTCTTCAAACGTTGCTACCTTTTGAAATAAATTTACTTTTTGCATTTCCAGAGTGCCGCTTGTTTACTCTATATAATATCAAATAAAAAGATAGAAGGGCACTCTTCTATCAAACATACTGCCCGGGTGCTCTTCAAACAGGGTTAGCGATTTCTTATTAGCACCAAAAGGTGATTTTACTTATTAATATTTATTTAACATTTATTCATCATCTGGGAAATAATTCACAACTCTCCCACTGCGTGACAGACATGTCCACAGCGTGGACAGAGCCATCAGATTGGGACTGGCCACCTAAATCGGGAATGTTGGCAAGTATGGTTTAATTAGATTTTGGTAGGAACTCGACAAGCAGCTTGATAGCAAGATCCTTGTGATAGTTAATAAACTATTTGCATGTTTGTAAGTTGTTGATTATTTAATATATTAGGTATTTTCATTGTTCCCAGCTGTCAATGTAAATACATTAATTACTCTAGATTCTAATATTCATACCAGTGGGTACATGATACAACAGATTTGCTATATTGTAAGTATCAGTATGCTCGGTAATTTTGCAAGTTTAGAAAATATTATAAGTCAAAGATAATAATAATAATAATAATAATAATGTGGCTCTCCTGTAGCTGTGGAACTATAACTCCCATCATATACCTATCTCTGTTCTCCAGAAGCACAACAGAAAATGCTGCCATCTAGTGCTGTAAATGGCAACTATTTATCTCAACCAGAATTAAATGAATTAATATTTGTGACTTTCGCATCATGGATGAATACAGACTCGTCTATAAATAAATGTCATGGACTTATGCAAAATAACCGTAAATGGTCTCCTTTATAGCGCTCTTTCTTTGTTACCTAAAACAAAACGACCTACTTGATATATAACTGGTTATGTTGCATTTGTTACTAAGGTTACAAAGAAAATAATCAATTTCAACTAAAACGGCTTATGTACAAACAGTATTCGTAAACAAAACCATATGCGAATTGTTGTATATCTGCCTACTAGAACCCTGTAGTTGCATATAAAAAAAAACTAACCATCAACCAAAATGGCTGCAATCAGTTTAGTTCTTTTCATCAAGCTTTATTTGTATGTGTACACGACATTTCGTGTCTCACCACGACTTTATACGCAAACGTAAACCAAGTGCATCGCACATGCGCTGTGGGGGTTTACGTGAGTCTTGGCCACACGTGTGTTCCTGGTGGCTGATACGGGAAGATTAAACGGGAGAAACGAGAACGTATGATTACATCTATAATACGGTGCGTAGTGTTACACGTTGTCTCCATGGTGATCTGCTTACCTCTTTCACTGTGTTTCAGTCCGAGCTCCTGTTAATCTAACGTGGATGTATAGCATTAAAGCCCTGTGTAAATATGCAAGCCTAGGTTCACAGTGCATCAGACATATTTTGCTGCCCTCTCTCCCCACTCCTTTTTGATTATATATATATATTAGATTGTTTGCTTGTGAGTATCTGTTGAAGCTGCCAATTCTTACATAATTATTAGTATCGAAAAAGTAACCTATTCGACCACATAGCTTCATAACATAACTACTTCTTTATATATATATATATATATATATATATATATATATATATATATATATATATGGCATGTGTGGGAACTGTAACTATACACTTGTCTTTCAAATATACTCTGTCTGTACATCGCTGTGGAATTGGTGGTGTTATATCAATGGTGATGATTTACAGACTACGCTAGCTACGTTAACTCCTTTGTAAATTATGTTTTTAGGAAATCATTAATGTTTCTGTATAAAATGTCTGTAGGAATACCTTTAAGTGCAATCAATAAGATGTCTTTACAGCATACTTACCAACTCCCGGAAAGGGGGCGTGACTGGAGGGCGGGATGAGGCCAATCGCTTCATTTTGGCCCCGCCCCCGTGAAACTGTAATTCGCGGCGGGGCAAAAATGACGCGATTGGCCTTCCCGCCCCCTCCCGCCCTCCAAAATGGCGTGATTCACCGGGAATCGCGTCAAATGACGCGATTCTCGGTGAGATTGGGATGCGGGAGAAATGCCAGCTTGCCCGGGAGACTGACCCGAATATCGGGAGTCTCCCGGACTTTCCGGGAGAGTTGGCATGTATGCTTTACAGCTTAAACTATTACACCATGTTTGTTATTAAAATTGAAGGAATTGTGAAAAGACAAAGTGGCCTACTGTGCACAATACAAAACAAATCGGTAGCTTGCACTAATGTTTTCTTTTTCTCCAATTGCATGCTATTAAGTTACAGATAATATTTTTATGGGTGCCTTAAATCTATTGTTTTTCTACAGCATTTGTCATGGAAGCAAAAAGTAAAAAGCAGTTCAAAGCAAAACCGAAATCTCAACACAAATCTCCCAAGAGTACCCCATTTAAGAAAAAAGGTAAATCTATTTTTAATTTAAATGCCTGGTGGAATCTGTCACTGAGAATTACTCTGACTTTTGTAAAAATATTGGCTTCTGCCAATGTATGCTTACATCAGTATAGTTTTAAGTCACATTTGTTTTTGATTATGATGTCTTTGTTTTTTAACGTGATTGATTAGACTCGAGTCTAGGGGGTATATTTAATAAACTGTGAGTTTGAAAAAGTGGAGATGTTCCCTATAGCAACAAATCAGATTGTAGCTGTAATTTTGTAGAATGCACTAAATAAAATGAAAGCTAGAATCTGATTGGTTGCTCTAAGCAAGTTTAGTAAATATACCCCTAGGTGACTTATTGTATTCAATTTTCAACTCCCGCTTCTCTGTAATGGACGGAGATTTGAAATGGACAGGAATAGAACAACCTGTAACCAGTCATATCATCAGAATGTTTACAACAGTGTGAGATGAGTGTGCTAATCTTATGGGAGACAGTAACCCATCTACTAGTGTGATCGTGTGAGGACATGGCTGCATGTGACGGTTCCAGTGTCATGTGTAAAGAGGTATATAGAGGTAAACTGGAAGTGTCCGTTTGTGAGATAGTGGAAGGTACAGGATTTACCAAAAGCAGAAAGTTGTGAATTGAACTGGTATCAAATGCGCCTTTATATGACAAGAAGTTCATACATCCAACTTGTTTAAGAATTTAATCAAACTCGGTGCTTCTGGTAGTGTAGAGAATCATTCAACTAGTACTCTTCAGTAAAGTGAAGAGTATATGGATGTAGTGTTTAGATGTGATTAGAATGGTAAGTTTGGGTTTTACTGTGGTTTTTTGTTTGTTTGTGTGTGTGTTTTATTTCTTTTACATAAACTACAGTGATGTTCTTGTAGTCACATACAAGCCAGTCCTTCCAACTCGATTTGACACATTGGCTAAATTGTATGAGGACTGACTCTTCGTGTTTTAAGCTCAATCAGGAAATTCGTTTCCGCTTTAATAGCAACCAGTTGTGCGGTCAGAAGATGACTGCCATGCCCAATAATGATCATTTCTTTTATAGGATCAGTATCCTGCATATTGGTAGTATTGGGGCCACATATACTGAAATATCAGAATAGTTGACTGAGAACGACTGCAATATTGCAGCACATATGACCAGTTTACATTTGATTAGATTACAGAGTGAATTTCAGAGTGCAAGGGAAATTGATAGGTCCATTACTTTAGTACTAAGGTAATATAAAGTGGAGCATTCATAGGTTAGAGAACGCCAGCAAACTAGAGCTGTTTATGTGTGTGTATAGAGCGTCGCAGTGCTTGGCAGACTGTCATTCCTGGGTGTTGTAGAGGTGAGAATTACCTCATAATTGCAATGTCAGTATTGTAATACAAGAAATAACTCTCTTGATATGTAATGAAAAACAAACGTAATGTTTGTTTTATCTTTTTAATTTTGTATTGATCTTATCCCCATAAGTGTGTTGCTGCGGAAGCCTTCTGGCACCTTATCAATTAAAGGTATTTGTGATGATTGTATAGATTTTTTAGACTAGGATTTTGAATTGGATGTAAAACTTAAGATAAGAAATGTTTATATTTTTATATTTTTTTTAAATATTTTAGCACTTGGCGCGCAAAAAAATCATGGCAAAACAACGGGGCAGAGCCCGAAGGGAAACCTTAAATCTAAAAAGTTTGAAAAGGGCAAAAAGACGTTTGACCGAGCCGGGGGCAAAGCCGGCGTAAAACCATTTGCATCCAAAAATACAAAACAGGGTGATGGCTTCACAAAGAAGAGAAGACGTCCTGAAGGCAGCCAAGAAGGTGGTGAGTACATCAATTCTGTTAACTCGGGTTGTCTTGACGGAAATGTAACAGTATGCAATGGCAGTTTTTTTAGGTGATACAAGTGGGTTAGAAGTTTTCGACTTATCAGACATTAGTTTTAGAAATATACACTTATTTTTGGGAAAAAATGTATTTAGTTTGTCTGAAGATTAGCTGCGCCAAGTGGATCTTTGTAGTTGAATAAAAAATGAGTTGGTTTTTTTTTGTTTTTTTGTGTGTGTGTCTCTTTACCATAACATCAGAATTTAAGAAATAAAGATGTGGTTATCAGTTTACCCGAGGCGTTCTCGGATTTGCATGCCATATGGTACATATAGCAGACGAAAATCTTTCCATGATAGCTCATAATATTATGTTTTTACTCCGTATACTATTTAGATGTATTAGAGTTGTCACAGTGCAGACAGAAATGGCAGCGCCTAAATATAGTTGACAAAGGCAAAGATAAATATATAAAACAGGTTTGCTTTTGAGGAGTATACTAAATATCCGCAGTCCTAAAGGCTGTCCATGAATATGTGGGCATTTTCAAGATGGGGGGAAAAACAGTAGCATTTTCACATCTTCAGAACATTCTCCTGAATCAGTGGTGAAAAGATGTCTAAAACATGACTATTCAGATGCTGCTGCTGAATTGCAAAAATGCACTTTGGGCCTCATTTAGAGTTTGACGCATGTTGTGTACCGAAAGTAGGCATAAAACATGAATAGCCGCAATTTAATATCCTATCACTGTAACAGTAATAAATTAAGTACTATTAGCTGGAGGGGTGACTGCACAAAGTAAATCAGAAGTGAATATATAGAGCTGCTGATATCATCATCATTGCATATCTTTGCACCAGGCCTGCTGTACTCTAAAAATATAAGCATTCTAACAAGGATATTTGGGGATCCATCCAATCCTCTCATTAGGTAGCATCTCCAGGGTGTAGTGTGTTAGACTCTCTTGCTGTACTCATCTAATGCTTGCCCTTTCCAATTCAACCTCTCCAGGTGTAATAGGCTGCAAGTCTAAGCTGTGCTTAAATCTATATACGAACACAGTTTGGTGCGTATGCATAGTACAGAAGTGTGTATACTTATGCCATAAAAAGTATGCTCAATATGATTTGGCAATATGATGTTTTCATTACTTCAATAGTTGAATGAGTATTGCCTATTATTTGCTTGCTGAACAATGTTATCTTCCATTGACCATTAAACAAAAGTCCAATTGTTAAATTGTATCTCTTGTCGCAGGTTCTGAAGCCAAGAAACCAAAGTGGGATGACGTAAAAAAGAAGAAGAAGGAATTGAAACAGGCCAGACAACTTAATGAAAAGAGTAACTATGACATCATGGCAAAGTCTAAGCAGATTTGGGAGAACATCAGAAGGTAAGGTTTTAGGACGCTTTGTGACAAATGTTCACCCAAGCAATGCACATTTAAAAAAGTTGGAAATAAAACTTTTAGCTTTTTTAATTGTATCTGTGTGACGCTGGCGTAGTCCCAGAGGCTGGGTGACGGTACCATTCAGAAACAAATCAGAATACAATCACAAGGCTACAAGGTCCAAAAGATAGCACAAGACATTTTTTCATATTGGATGAGAACAAAAAAATGTATTATGTTTGAAATTGTTTTGAGACTTATTGAATTCATGAAAAAGGTTGCTCATAAAAAGGTTATTTTAAAACAGAAAATAATTATGCTACAAAAAAGTTCTTAATGCTGTTAAATATACAAAAAAAGCCTTATTTAGAGTTGGATGTATTTTGCACTCATAGCATCCAAGTAAAAATTCTGTTGCAAGAACATGCATACATGTTTGAGTCACACATATCTCCGTTGGTGTCCAGCTCAAAAATAGCATCATTTCTGCATCAGATGTACAAATGCATAGACTTATGCCCCGCTATAGCCTAGAGATGCTGCTTGACCATGTTAGCAGTAAATGTGGAAGTTTACTTCAAGGGAACTTTAGTGCATTGGGTATGCTATAGTAAAATTTATATTCTTGGTGCACTGTGTACAGTGCAAAGTAAACACTGTGATACGAATGGTATGGTAAAACAGTTATATATTTGGCGATAAAAGTTAATGTGTAGGATGCATTTTACAGCAAATAGGATATTTTTAGCTTACTACAAAATAAATATATAATATATTTAGCAAAATGTAAGCAATGTGAACGTCAGACTCCACTGCCCCCAACCCATGACCAGCATGTCCTCCTACCCATGAGATACACCCTTCTGATGTCCACACAAAGCATCCTAATGCTAACCCCCACATCTTCATCAATCCACCATAACCCTATCCCAATCAGTGCTCATCCATGCTGGACTCCGCTATGTTGCCATCTCTCAGAAACCGGGTGCCATTAAGGAAGTAACCTTAGCGCTTACTGTGATGGGCTCGACTGCAATCAAAATTAACTAGAATATAGCGTACTCCGATTAGCTGTAGAAAAGGATAAGAGGTACTGTATCAGTGATAGGCAACTGGTGGCATTAGGGTCACATTGATTTAGGTCCATTTGTTGTGTTTGATTTTCTTAGTTTTTAAAAATTGTTCACTCTTTCCTACCAATGGGGGACACTGCGAGACACTGGGGTATAGTAGTAGTGGGTCTAGGAGTTTAGGCACTTATCAACTTGTTTGATCTTCACACTCCTCCCCTACTATGCCCCTCTTCTCCTGTAGATAGCTCAGTTTTTTCTAAGTGCCTAGGAGATAGGTCACTTCGGTATTGGCTCCTGCCTATGCTTATATTTGTTTTAGAATTTTCAGGTTTTTATTTTAATCCTTTTTTTCAGGTGCAGCGCGGGACTCGATCCGAAGACCCAGAGGAGTGAATAAGACACTAGCTCTGTTCACTCTGGGTCCCAGCGTAGGTAAGAATCAGCCTGGGCTCTTTCCTAGCACCTCTGCCAGCAATCTCCCTAGAAACGAGCAAAGGGTCCCAGTTTTGTTTGTAAGTCTGCCAATAGCAGCAGTTGTTTTGTGGGGCACATCTAATATATATAAGCCTAGCGGCATGTGTTAGTGTGTGTGGAAAAAACTATTTTCTCAGAAAGGGCTCATCCAATTGACCTGAAATTTGGTATACTGACATTATTTGACAAAAAAATTATAATAGTGAAGTTAGTTAACTTTCATCATCCCCCTTTCCCCCCGTGGGAGGGGTAGTAAAGGCTAAATTTACGAGTTGAGGGCTCAAACTCATGACTCCTTCCGGAATGCCAAGGCACAGATTAAGATTGAAAGTTGGAAGCATTATTATGCTATTGAGAAATCTGAATGTTAAGAGAGGACTGTGCAATGGCACTCGATTAGTAGTGACAGCACGGAAAACGAATGTGATACAAGCAGAAGTTTTGACTGGCTCTGCTGAAGGAGAGAAGGTGATGATACCTCGGATTGACTTATGTCCATCCGAAACAGGACTGCCGTTTAAACTAAGACGGCGGCAGTTCCCTTTGAAGGCGGCATTTGCTATGACCATTAACAAGTCACAGGGTCAAACACTTGACCATGTGGGTATTTATTTACCAGAGCCTGTCTTTGGTCATGGACTATTGTATGTCGCATTTTCACGAGTACGGAGAAGCAGTGATGTGAACGAAAGAAGAAAGACTGATTGAGCACAGCGATAAGGTGTTTAGCAGAAACGTTGTGTATCGAGAGGTTTTGGAACAGTAAGACGATGGAGATTAAGGATGTGGCGATGAAGATGAAGGATGTGATGGAGAAGAATGATGAGGTGGTGACATGTGGACATAACCACGTTAAAAAAGGGCGCTTACGTCTCGAAGTAACGCTCTTCCCCTGAGGAGGCCTTGCCTAGCTCCAAATGCATGACAAGAACCTTTTTAACACCTTAAGTAGCTTGATTTGACTAGAATGCATGAGTATCATGCACATGTTAACTTGTGTGTGTGTGTGTATATATATATATATATATATATATATATATAGAGATTCATCGAGTGCACGCTGCTGCCCGACAATGCCCTCTCCTCACCTGGTAATGTTGTATCGTTTATATAGCTTTATATTTAAACGATTGAGAGTTGCTTTATGTGTTTTACACATACAAAACTATTATACTCAGTGTTTGTGGATTGGTGTTTATTATAGAACTACCTAGTATAGAGACTTGGTAGATTCCTATTGTACAGCCAGCAGATTGCTTCATATAGACTTTAACTATAATCATTTGCATTTTTAAAGTATGTCTGAAAAGGGGACAGGAAAGAACAAGGGACCTTCTGGTTTAGCTGTGCTGTATTATATTTTTGCCAAATGTAATTGTAAATTATCTGTTAGACAACCGACCCAAGAAGCTCTTTGTATAGTTTGTGACGTTGATATCCAGGAGCGACACAACCCAGCTCAGGCGTCTGCAGCTATGGAAGAACCACTCTGGACAAGATCCCTGACAACAGCAAAGGCTGAGGTCATTAAGGTGATGTTGCAGTCCACAGACGCACATGAGCATTCTGTTTTTCACACGTCTACACGCGGTCAGGCTGTCGCAGGCACATCCTCACGGAAGGAATCTGTTTAAGAAGCAGAACGCTTACGTACTATATCTCACAGGGGCAAAAGGATTATTTCCGATGCGGTACAAGACCGAGATCAGGATTCAGACCATTCCTCAGCAGAGGAAGGGGAATTGGATTTTGATCTGAAGGATACTCTTAGTTCTGGGGATTTTGCATCTGCCCACCTTTGTCACAGCAGACGCAAGTCTGTCAGGTTGGGTCGGGGTAACAGAGCTTCTGAGATTACAGGGTCTGGTCCCCCCCCCAAGAAGCCACACTCCCTATCAACATTGTGGAACTCAGAGCTGTGTACAGGACGTTGATACAGGCTCAGAGTTTTCCATCAGGAAAGCCTCTACAGATTCAATCGGACAATGCCTCGGCTGTGGCTCATAAATCACCAGGGTGGAACTCGCAGCATAGCAGCCATGTGAGAGATGGCCAGAATCATGATATGGGGGAACATCATGTTCCCAAGATATCGGCCATTTACATTTCGGGAGTAGAAAATTGCGAAGCCGACTTCCTCAGCAGACAGACTACCAGGCAAATGGTCTCTAAACAGGCAGGTCTTTGCTCTCCTAGTGGAACGCTGGGGCACACCAGAGATCGACCTCATGGCGTCCAGGCTAAATTACCAGGTTCCTCAATACTGTTCGAAGGCTCGAGACCCTCGGGCGACATTCACAGATGCCATGACCGTTCCATGGCGCTTCCGACTAATGTACCTCTTCCCTCCAATTCCCATGCTATCGTGGGTGCTAAAAAGAGGGCAGGTTCCTGCAATGCTGGTAGCCCCCAATTGCCCTCGCAGGGCATGGTTTTCGGACATTCTGAGGCTGGCAGCAGCACCCCCTTCCGTCTACCAGTGCAGCCAGATCTTCTAGTTCAAGGACCGCTTCTTTGCCACTCTTTAGATCATATGGCTTTGACGTCATGACTGTTGAGACCCTAATTCTTAAGGCAAGGGGTTTCTCGTGGGAGGTTATTGGGACCCTTTTCAAGACAAGAAAAATTTGTTCTTCAGCCATATATCGTAGAGTTTGGAAGGCATACATTAGTTGTTGTGAGTACAACAAATTTCACACATCTAGATTTAGCCTTCTTGCAGACTAGCGGCCTGTAGGGGTGTTCAGACTTTCCTTCAGGAGGATCTCCATGTGCAGCCTCCCTTCAGTCATTCTGAGGAACCTTGGGACCTCAATTTGGAGCTCAATGCTCTTACCCGGGCTCCATATGAACCTTTGGATTCGGTGGATTTACGTCATCTTACTTGGAAAACAGCGTTCCTGTTAGCTAGCGCTGCAGCCCGTAGGGTTTCGGAATTGGGAGCGCTCTGCTCCGATCCTCCATTCCTGATCTTCCATGAAGACAGAGCGGTACTTCATGTCAAGCCTTCTTTCGTTCCAAAGGTAGTATCCAGATTCCATTTAAATCAAGAGATTGTGGTACCTGCTTTTCGTCCTCCCCAGTTTTCTCCAAATGACTTTTTACATTTGCTGGATGTGGTCCGTGCCCTGCAATGTTATGTTGATCGAACGTCCTCTATACGAAAAACTAAGGATCTTTTTGTTCTTTATGAGGAGCATAAGCGGGGTTGGCCAGCTTCCAAACAGTCGCTTGCCCGCTGGATTACTTCCACCATTCTGTGGGCTTATGAACGGACCTCACAGCCAGTTCCGGTGACTTTGAAAGTTCATTCTACCAGGGCTGTCGGCGCTTCTTGGGAGAAGTTGTGCAAAGCAGCGACATGGTCGTCCGTCCACACCTTTGCAAGATTTTATAGATTACAGGGCTTTGCATCGGTGGATGAAAGCTTTGGGCGCAGGATATTACGTGCAGCCGTTCCAGAGCAAGCCCTCCCTTAGAAAAAGCTTTTGTATATCCTCAATGTCTCGCAGTGTCCCTCAATAATAGGAAAGAGAAAAGTAGATTTTTACTCACCGTAAAATCGATTTCTCTGACTCCACTGGGGGGCACTGCGCACCCTCCCTTGCTCTGTAAATAGTTCTGTTGTGTGAAATGTAATTGTTATATTTTTGTCCCTATGGGTCTCTCCCTTTCCTCATACGCTTGGTTAGTCAAAACTGAAGTTGATTGTTTCTAGGGAGATTGCCGGCAGAGGTGCTAGGAAAGAGCCCAGGCTGCTTCTTACCTGCGCTGGGACCCAGAGTGAACAGAGCTGAAGTCTTATTCACTCCTCTGAGTCTTTCTTTGGATCGAGTCCTGAGCTGCACCTGAAAAAGAGGATTAAAATAAAAACATGAAAATTCTAAAACTAATATAAGTATAGGCAGGAGCCTATACCGAAGTGACCTACTTCCTAGGCACTTAGAATAAAACTGAGGTATCTACAGGAGAGGAGGGGCATAGTAGGGGAGGAGTGTGAAGATCAAACAAGTTGGTAAGTGCCTAAACACCTAGACCCACTACTATACCCCAATGTCTCGCAGTGTCCCCCAATGGAGTCGGAGAAATCAATTTTACGGTGAGTAAAAATCTACTTATTAACAATTCACAAACCAAGTTATTATTTATTAGAAGTTATTTTTCCAACTTACACCTTTGATTTCCTAGCACTGTCTGTTTATATTCCTTAATGTAAACATTTACTTAAACTGAAAAACACATTTAGTAAAACGTTTATTTATTTAACCGCAGAAAGGTGAAAATATTAACTCTTCAATCAAGAACAGTCTTAATTTAAGTCTAATTCATGAATACATTGTTTATGACTCTATTTGGGCTAATGCTCACTTTTCCTCTCAATTTCTCAAAACAATCATTCATGATTTTAAACAAGTTCTTCAAGCTTTCTGAATGTAATGCTCATTTTAAAATGTAATGTTACCAAGAGTTCTGAAGCCATTATTGTAAATAATGTCCTAAGATTCTAATATGTAGGTTGCTTTCTGCATTTTTATTTTTTTTTATTTTGCCAGGATGGCATGTTTTTTAACTAATCGTAATTTATTATCGGAAATAATTTAAACTGTCTTTTCTCTGTTTATTCTGCCCAGAAAGGACTGTGATGCCACAAAGAGGTCCAGGCTAATGGATGATTTGGAGAAACTGCTTCGGGGGAATGTGAAGAGCGTAAGTGGAGCTGGTTGAATGATTGCAGAGGCCACTCTACTCTTCAGAAAATCAATGACAACTGCTCTCTTTTAGCAACATGTTGAATAGACATTTTAAGGGGAGAACTGAACTAATTTCATATATCTTCATTTATAGAGCAAAAAGAAGATTTTTACTCACCGTAAAATCGATTTCTCTTACTCCATTGTTGGACACTGCGAGACATTGGGTATAGTAGTTGGGACTTGGAGTTTAGGCACTTATTAACTTGTTTGTTCCTCAGACTCCTCCCCTACTATGCCTCTCCTCTCCAGCTCAGACCTCAATTTTGTATAACCAAGCCAAGAAGAAAGGAGAAGCAATACAGAAAATAGCTCCAAAACCAGAACTACTTTCAGAGCCAGGTGCGCAGTGTCCCCCAGTGGAGTAAGAGAAATTTACGATGAGTAAAAATCTTCTTTTCTCTTTCCTACCATTGGGGGACACTGCGAGAGATTGGGATATACCACAGTTGCCTCTAAGGGAGGGATTGCTCTGGAACGGCTGCGTGCAACATCCTGCACCCAAAGCTCGTATCAGCGGATGCAAAGCCATGCAACCAAGAAACTCTGCAGAAGACGTTGCTGTCCTGCACAACTGCTTTACAAAAGCACCCTGACATGCTGCTCAAGAAGCGACAACCGTCCTGGAGAGTGAGCTCTGAAGAGCACGAACCGCCTCTAGCCAAAGAAGCGTGTCTCACGAAAAGGAGGAAGTATAAACGAATGCTTGACCACAAGCTCCTGAGCAAGTGAAATGCAGATACTATCCTCTGAACCAATAGTGGCCAGAGCGACGCCTCTCTATCCTCATGGAAAAGTAAATTGTGGGAGGTCAATCCATTATCGCCACCAGACCCCTGCGAACAGGAGCGATATGTAAGGGAACATCCCTACCCCGGTATAAACGTTTTTCCCCAGAGTATGCAAGTGAAAAGTACCCAAATCAAGCCCTCTGGTCACCCGAACTAGATTTCACGGCTTCACCTCACCAACCAAAGGGGTGCTGAATCAGAAGATACCGGGGTCTTGTAAACCGGTGCTGAAATTGATGTAGAGCACCGGAAGCAACACTGTGCGGGAACCTACACGGAGTCCCCTATTAGCGCAAGCTTGCAAAAGAAACTCTTTCCAGACCCAGGAGAACGGATGAAGTAAATGCCTTGCAGGCTCTATTCAAGGTACTGAGCAGTTCCCTGCGAAGAACCTCTTGCCCTAAGGGTAGGGTTTTCCAACGCCACTGAGCCAAGCTAAACGATATAAAGAGTAGCAGAAAAAAACCCAGTACCGTTTAGATTTAGCTACATAGGTAGGCGGAAGGGAGGTGTTGCCACCAGCCGCCAATGCCTGAGAACCAAACCTTGCCAAGGTAAATAAAGGGCCCCAGGAGCTGGAAGCCGCACTCCCTAAGAAGCTCCTTAGCACCCATGAGCACCTGGGACGTGGATCTGACAGGTACACCAGACCGAAGCTCCAGGGAACATCCTGGCATTGGTGAAGTACACTTAAGGGTCTCTAGATTGCGAGCAGTAAAGGATGACCTGAGAAATAAGTATGGCCGCACTGGGGACAAAGTCCAAAGTGCCCCCAAGACTTCAGGGCAAAGGACGTGTCGGTGGAAGAGACCATTCCTCATGGTAAATTGCCTGCTGAGACTCTCAGCCTCCCACTTATTAATGCCGGAATAGTGGACAAAGGTATGGGAACGACACGCTGCTCAGGCATAACATGATCGACTCTCGCACTGCTCTTGGGCCGCGTGTTCCCTTGTGATCCTACAGAAATGCAACAGCCATGGCATCTGACTGATTTATAAACAATGGTGGCGTGACTTCTTTAAAGCGCTTCTAATAAATGCTGCCTTGATATACCCTTAAGGAAATACCTATCCCTTTACAACATATTCAATGATTATACAAACGAGTAAATCCCAGGCTCATATATGATAAAAAAAGCTCCACTCCCACACTGATTATTATATAACAGTAATAAAGTGTAAATATGATATAGTCCGGATAATGTCCACAAATATCCAAGATCTTAAATCCAATTGAAATCGGATAGAAAGTTTTTCAAATCTTTGATATCCTTCGAATGACGAGTGACAATCACAGAAAAATCCTCCAATATTATTCACATTTTCAGGCATGGGGACTCTGACAATCTGACTGATTGTCTAGAGTATTCCTGATCTGGAACTGCTAGGCATGACGCCACATCCTGTGAACCCTGAGCACCGGATTGAAAGAACAGAACCCTAAGGATCCTATTAATCCGCTTCCATCTAACAGACTAGAGCCTGTCAGGACCGGGCTTCAGGACCTGGTGAACGACAGACCTCGCTCCTAACTGTTTGGCTAACCACTGTGAGAGAGATAGACATGTGGGGGTTTGGACAGAGTGATGATCTGCGAGTCCAATAACCTGGGAACCAGCTCCTATCAGGAAAATATCGCTCTGGAGTTGTTGTAGAGCATGTAAACAAATCTACCCCGAACATTGGTACCCTGTATTCCAGAAGCCTCATGCTACAGAGAAGAGAAAACTCTCTGCACCAGGCGCATCTTTTCCCTGAGCTGCATTGGGAAGGCCCTTTCCTCTGGTAGGAAGACCCTGTGGGACCCAGTATAGAAGCTGAGGTCTTAAACGTATCTGCTGTGGCAGATTGAGTGGGGACTTATGAAGTTTCTGCATTCAGACATGTGCTTTCAGGAACTGGATGGAGATCTATCTGTAAGAGAGAGAGTTGATGGAGCCCTCGGAAAGTGGTCCCCCAGACAGTGTACTATCGTGACTCGCCGTTGCCCTGCCATGACCGCCATAACCCCGGATCCCCACGAGGTGCAATGTGCAGAATGAAAAGGCAGGATCCTGAGCTGGAACTGAGATTTCTGTACCGCCAAAGGGAAAAAGACACCAGTGTCACCTTCCTGACTGGTACATGTAAGAAGACCTCCATAATGCATATTGAGGGCAGGGGCTCCCTCTGTTCACTACCTGCAATGACTGCGCGTAATGACTACATCCAAAACAAGAGAATACAGGCCTGTCTGTTGAGGGATTTCCAGCTTTAATGGAACGAAAAGATCTGTCTGTGGGCCAAGAAGAAGTAGGAATAAAATGCCCCAACCCTTGGGGATACCACCAGGTATATAGGTTCCTCACTTAACTGCACCTGTGTAGGTACTATATGCTCCAATGGGAGCCAAGAAGTGAGTACAAGATGGGGCGCCCCCGGAAGAAAAGGGGAGGAAGGGTTTAAGATGGCCCTAGACATGGCCTAGTGGAGCTGACAGGAAGAGATGTACTCTTACCTTCCATGGCCCCTGGCGACTACACTGGAATTCTGCAAAATTTGAGAAGCTTCGTTATTGGAAAGTCCTCTAGAATACTTCTGGGTAACTACTCTAACCATGGCTGAATAGGTCTTTTTTTGAAAACCCAGCTAAGACCCTGTTGGGTGTAAACACACTGCCAGCCGACACATAGGCTGACTGGAGGCCAGATTATACTTTTATGTCAGAGAACACCTTCCATGGGGGCCTGCCCTACGTAGGAATTGCATAATAAGTGAATAGACGAGTCACAGGGTTAGACAGCTCATATTAACATATGGCTGTCGGCTTTCAGAGTCCCCACGCATTGTTAACTACCCAGGCTGCGTGTGCTGCTCACAACAACTGAAATCGCCTCCTAATGAGAGCGATGATTGTCTCCTTTTCCCCCGCTGCTCGTGTCTAGAGGTGGGTTGAACTTGCAGGCATGTCGGGCGGGGAGGAGAGGCTGCTGCAGCTTCACTCTCGCCCACATTTAAAGCAATGCGACTGCGGACGTGTATGTGGTCGATAAATAATATTTTTGCCCCACAATAGCTGCTGCTTTTGGCAGACATACAAAATGTGGCCCCCTTTGCTCATTTCTAGGGGAGACTGCTGGCAGAGATGCTAGGAAAGAGCCCAGGCTGCTGCTTACCTGCGCTGGGACCCAGAGTGAACAGAGCTGCAGTCTTATTCACTCTGGGTCTTTGGATCGAGTCCCGCGCTGCACCTGAAAAGGGATTCAAATAAAAACATGAAAAACCTACAACTAATACAAGTATAGGCAGGAGCCTATGCCAAAGTGACCTATTTCCTAGGCACTTAGAAAAAACTGAGGTCTGAGCTGGAGAGGAGGGGCATAGTAGGGGAGGAGTGTGAGGAACAAACAAGTTGATAAGTGCCTAAACTCCTAGTCCCACCTACGATACCCAATGTCTTGCAGTGTCCACCAATGGTAGGAAAGAGAAATGTAAATATACCCACCATTGGATAATTCTTCAGTATTATATTGTTTGATTATTTAATAATATAATTCCTTGTTTCCATAACTGATGGGGGGGTAGAGAAGAAGTATATTAGCATCCTATAGGCATGAGGAGACCACAGTGCAGAAATGCTGTGTTCATGGATCTCCTGGAAATGCAATCTCTAGTGATTGTCTTAAATAGATGTCTTTGCTGGGAATATATATTTTTTTTTTTTGTTTGTTTTTTTCCTTGGTGTATTGATTTTTCGGGTTGCCCAGTACCCGCATTATTTATTCTATTTTATCTTTGTCTTATGTCTGACAGATTGCATTTGCCCATGATACAACCAGAGTCATCCAGTGTTACATAAAACATGGAAATGAGACAAGAAGGCAAGAAGTATTTGAAGAACTCAGAGGTATTATTTTGTTACGTTTTTGCCCCAATTTTTAGTCCATCACTGAGAGCTGCTGGTACTAAATACTTCATTAAGATATAGTAAGGAAATGCAGTATGTGGCTGTAAGCGCAGGGAAGACCAATGATTCTCATAGCATAAAGAATCATTAAGTGTACTCAGGACATTGTGAGAAGGAACTGTTCTACACACATCACCACATCTATATGAAAAGATAAATCTTTGCATACCCAGCATGGTTATAGTGACTAACTAGATTTCATGGTGAAAAAGATAAAATCTACATTGATTTTTAATCTGCTTAGCACTGATAAAAGTCCTGGTTGTCAGAAGTAGCTTATTTAGGAATATTGTGTTACGGCAAAGCATGATTGATGGTTTAAATATATTTTCCTATGCTTATTAATATTATCTTATGTATTCTGCAGAACACATAGTCGACTTGAGCAAGTCAAAATATGCCAGAAATATTGTGAGGAAGTTCCTAATGTATGGGTAAGTTATTCAAAAATGTTTATTCATTTTTGTGTGTGTAAAATTTCCACTCATACTATTTTCTCCACTACTTTGGAATATAGTATATCCATAGTCCCTGTGTTCCTTTCCAGCCAGGAAAGCTCTGTTTATGTACTGCAATGGGCAATCTAAATATCTGTACAGTATCTCTTAGCCAATAACTAAGACAGGATAACCTGTGTCCCCAAAATGGAGGAAAATGTCCTGCAACACTGATGGGAAGGAAGCAGTACAATGATTTGTTCTTTTTTAAGAGGGAGTGAATGCACCTAGAGAATCCTCGGGTGCTGAAAACACTCTTCTGGTTGTGACTACATGATCAATGCTTAAGCTGGGTACACACTACAGAAATTTCGACCAACTTTTTATGCCGAGCGATTTTACATGCTACCGATGGTCCGATCGCTCGGTCCATGGACTGCATACACACTAGCCTTGTTTAGGGCGATAAAGGGAAGAGCGGACTTCCCTTTAGCGATTTTTTTACAGTCATGTTGTCGTGAGCAATGACTGTAATTTCGTACTCACTATTGTGGACCGGTCGGAAGTTTATACACACTACACAACGGAAACGAGATTGAACCAAAAATATTAAACGGTACGACCAACCAAATGAGGCGACAATCGTCCATTTGGGCAGACTTTCGACCATCGTGTCACTGCACACACTGACCCGACTTTTGAACGAGCGGTCGTATGTCGGCTGTTTGAGCCGATTATTGGATGAAAACAGTGTAGTGTGTACCCAGCTTTAGGTAGTCATGGGGGGACCTTGGTTGTGTCAGCAAATTTAGCTTGTCCTTTTGGTCACTCCTAAAGACTTCCTTCTTTCTTATCTGGTCTGGGTGGACATGGAGACTTGGGCATTGTTAGTATTCTAGTTATACAGTACAGGCATTGCAAAAGATAATTGCATTTGTTTTGTTTTGTTTTTTTTCTTGATACTTATCTGTGTCTGTTTTTGGATAGAGCTTATGCAATAACTTTCTGCAGCTGGGGGCCAAAATGGGACCTTTTATATTTTCGGATTAGCCATCCAGATGTTATGCCTCATCATTTTTGTTTGCCATTGATTTTGCTGACATACTAACTTTCAGATTATCTATATGAGGCAGTACCTCTAGTAAGGGATATATGACACTTCAATTTTGGCCTAAGTCATCCTTTAACCTTTTATGGGCAGTGCCACGACCAGGTATTGGAGTAAATCAAAGCTTTTGGTGCCAAAAGGACCACACGTGCGAAATGCTGAGCATAGAAATTCACATAAACACAGAATATGACAGAGTGTGCGCATTTGCAAATCACGCCAAAGTTTAGAAGATATGCCGATACATTGAGCTGACGGATGCTTGTCCAAATTTAATACCTTTTTATATCCAATGTGTTTTGTTTTTGTGGGTTTTGTTTTTGTTTGTTTTTTTTCTAATTCCTAAAACTTTTTACATATTGGTGAATGCTGGTTATAGATATTTTTTATACATCACCTACATTATATTGTTGGTAAATTTTTATTTTTATTTTATAAGCCATTCAGACAAAAATGCTGAGTTTGCTACTTTGGGAAGATAGATCTAAAATTTCCAGTGGAACAAGTTTTCTGCAAGTTCTTATGACAATTGGATATTAAAAACAGTGTTTCATTGGAGTGTACGTGAGGATTATTTCTGTATATTTGTTTTGTACAGTAAATATTCAATGACTTGTCAAATAATGATCTCAAGTGGTAATTTTTGCTATCATTTTTTTAATTAAATTACGCTTGCAGATATTTCTTCTTCTACAGCTCATAGGAGGATGCATATATAGAGGGGTTATTATTTTTATTATCGTTTATTTATAAGGCGCCACAAGGTTTTCCGCAGCGCCGTACACAATATAAACAATGGACAGTACAGGGAATAACAGTACAAAACAATAAACGAGTAGTACCAAGACTTCAGAGGCTCCAGCCAAGGCAAATATATAGAGGTTGGAGCAGAAGAGAAGGTAGCGAGACAGGAGGGAGGAGGGCCCTGCTCCTACGAGCTTATATCCTATAGGGAGGGTAGACAGACGACAGGCACAGAGGATGTCGGAGGAGGGGAGCAGGCGCTCCCCTCTACTGAGGAGGAGTGAAGTGAGGAGAGTGAGCATGGAGAGAGGGTTAGGTGGAAGGCTGGTAGGCAATGCGGGTTAAATCCTACCTTCTGGGCTACAGGTCAACGTGCATCATTTTCAAAAATGTCTAAATCCATTTAGAAATGTGTTTTATCAATTTACCCCACAGCCTTGTGTCCTGGCATTAGACAATGAAGAATACGAATAGAGAGTACATTTAAATGTTTCAGGGCTTGGACCTTTGCATCAACAAACTAACTTCTAAGTCCTTTTTTTTATAGGAAATTGACAATAGTTTTCAGGTATCAAGTCCAACATTGGGGAAGAGAGCTGTCACATGTTGCCCTCACGCTACTTCATACAGCAACAATTAGATGTAATTATTTGCCACTAAAATAACAAACATTATTGATAGCAGGTGCTCTAATATAACTCCTTATAATTCTACCAAATAACTAGATGTGCACTGGTATTTATACCTTATTCTGTTTTGACATATCTTTTAATAAAAGTATGTTTTATGGGATTCTCCTTTTTTCCCCTCTACATTCAGTGCTACTGGTTACATTAATCTTTGAATATATTTGTATGTTACTTTGCAGCACCATGTTGCACTTACTTAAGTACGCTTTGAAGATTGTCCACCATTCTGGCTCCATTTTTTTGCCAAGTACTTATTGACCACAGTATGTTTGTTTGTTTTATAGGACAGTTTCCAGTGCATTAACTGAACTTTGTGGTTAATAAGCCCCCTTTTGAACCTGATAAACTTTTCTATTCAGAGCATAGAAGATATTTGCAATTTTCTCTAGAAACAAGTTTCTAAATCTTTATAGTCAGATTAAAAAGGCAATTAGGCACATTTTTAAAAGGTTTTTTTTGCTACCTATGCTCAATAGCCAAGAGCTTTTGTGGTGCTGTCGATCTTGAAATGACAATTTCTTCGCTCAGCATTGCCAAATGTCACAACTGATTTTTTCATGTAGTTTCCCAGAGGCAAAGCATCAGACAAACTAGACGTGACCCTTCATGCCATTTTTTTTTTTCTTTTAGTATTTTCAATCTATTTATTCTGACTTCATATTATCAGAGTATTTGTGTGAATGTGTTACTTTTGAAGATATTTTGTTGACAACTTCTATTTTAGATTAAATTGCCCTTTCAGTCTATGGTTCATCCCTTGGTTTGTCCAGCAAGAGGCATCCGGAAAGTTTTAAAACCACCATACTAGTGGTTTGCTAGCTCAGTGTTCGGAGTTCTCTGGATTCCTTCTGATTTCTTGTGAAGGCAGAACTCTTAAGGAAGTAATACTAGTGTGTGAATGATATTTAATCTCTTTACTAAAGTAACTTTTCACTATGCCTGTGTTTTACAGTTATTATTTACTATTTTATTTTTATATTTTTTTAATAATTTTTTTTTTTTTTGTCATTTTAGTCTTGTGAATGTTGTAAGACTTGTAAAGATAATGTACATTGATGATTAGTAGCTAGTATATTAACAGCTGAATCTACTGCTATGTATGAATATTTGGTTGCTATAGCATACTTTGTGCTTAATGATTGTAAAGCTTAATATGAATAAATGACTATCAGAAACTTTTCGTAGTTAGACTTTGCTAAGTAACTTATTTTCCTGTGCTTGTTTCTTTTTTTTCTTTTTCTTTACTACATCCCATCTTGGTCAGCCTCATTTTTTGCTAGCTGCTACTACTAAAACAATGGTCATTATTAATTAAATAAACCACATCTAGTGGTTTTTATTTTCCTATTGATAGATATATATATATATATATATATATATATATATATATATATATATATATATATATATATATATATTAGTGCCTTTAAAACAAATTAGCGGTCTCTATGCCGTTACCTTTGTACACATGATAAATAATTCTGTCTTGAAAGAGCTAAACATGAATGTGTGTCTATATTAAAAAAAAAAAAAAAAAAAATCAATAGCAAATTCTCAGCTTCTGCACAGTAATTATTTGCAAATACTTTGGGTTTGAATCTTAGGGGCATATTCAATTAGGATTCCAGTCCGCGGTAACGCGCGTTATTGCAGAAAGTGCGCACTATTGCCGGTAATACAGTACCACGTTATCGCGGTACCATGGATTAAGTTCACGGCGCGATCCCGCGGACTGGAATCGTATTTGAATATGCCCCTTAATGTGTTATTTTTGGATATAATTATAGTGCCCTCTTAAGTGTAATTAACTTGTATTTGCATGCTGAAAAGATATTATTTTTTTTCCACTCATATTTTATAGGTCAAAACCCCAAGTGGCAGAAATAATTAAAAGCTTTAAAGGGCAGGTGAAGAAACTGTTGCGACATTCTGAGGCTTCATACATTGTGGAATATGCGTATAATCACAAAGCTATTTTGGAGCAGCGGAATATGCTATGTGAAGAACTTTATGGAAACACATTTCGCTTTTATAAGGTAAACTAATTAAGAGGAGAAGAGGCTAGTAATTGGGGAACTAATTAGCTGGACATTAAATTTACGGAGCGAACAGAGAAGGTTGAGTCTGTGATTTAAATGCTCACTAACGTAATCCAATTGCACCCAATGTTTCTTGGTAAACTCTGCAGTTACAGGGAATATTACTGTACAGCAAGTTTAGTGATATGTGTAACTGTAATAATTGGAATATTTATGCAGGTCTATGTATGATGCTATAGCTTGGAGAAATGCTGCTATTATTATTTTCCAAAAATAAAGCAAAATGAATTGCCCTGGACACACTGGGGCTGCAGATTGATCGCAAAATGGGATTAAGTTACCCACATGCGTATGTGCGTAGGCAGACATAATTCCAGATTATCTCAAAGTTGCATAGTCTCATATGCATGACCCACTTTCTGGGCATACGCAAAGTGATTTCCTACAATACGGTATGCAAAATGGAGCAGTACTCTCTCTGCATCAGCTCTATTATGTACTTAACAGACACACCTGACCTGCAAATACCCCAAACATACAGAATGGCATTCATAAAATGCTCCCCAAAAACACACACTCACTGCACGTTTCTATATTACTGAACTCTGTTCCTTCTGCTTCACTAGAAGTGACCACTCCTCTTTCAAAATGCTCCTCCATCCAAATGTACTTCTCCTTCAGTCTTCCATCAGTTCAACCTACAAATTCAAACCACCTGTCCACAGTCGGTCCTTCCTACACAACTCTGCCTCTAATCACCCAGTGCTAGTATTGTATACTGTCTCATCCCTATTCCTGATTTTTTTTTTTTTCCTTAGGGGTTAAATATGCAAAATAGAACCTGTAAAAAATATCTATTTTATGTGCTTGGATAAACATATTTTTCTGATAGATTTACACACAGCAGGTAGCTGCTTGATCGCTTATACTCATTCTGTCCCTTCCCTCAAAAAATGTCTAAAGTAGAATTATTTTTTGCGGTATGGAAGGAGAGCAGATGAATGCATGTGGGGGGGAGAGAATTTTAGCACACACATTTACCTGTATAGATAGACCCGAAGAACAATGGTGGTGCTTCAGATGGACTGTATAACTGCCACAGAATACACAAAGTCTTTCTGTACTCTTTTTTTATATTTGTAAATATTTCTAAGTCCTTAGATAAAACTTGGGGTTACAGCAGTGGTTCCCAAACTTTTGCAGTTCGCGGAACCCTTAGAGTCTCCAAATTTTTTCAAGCCACCCCTCCAAAATAATTACTGAACAGTCCTGTTTTAGAAATAGTTGGGTCAAAAAATTGTAATAAGTATTTAGGTCATGACAAAAATACTTATTTAGTTGTATGCAAAAATGCCCCTCTGCATCCAGACACTCTGCCCCCTCTGCATCCAGACACTCTGCCCCCTCTGCATCCAGACACTCTGCCCCCTCTGCATCCAGACACTCTGCCCCCTCTGCATCCAGACACTCTGCCCCCTCTGCATCCAGACACTCTGCCCCCTCTGCATCCAGACACTCTGCCCCCTCTGCATCCAGACACTCTGCCCCCTCTGCATCCAGACACTCTGCCCCCTCTGCATCCAGACACTCTGCCCCCTCTGCATCCAGACACTCTGCCCCCTCTGCATCCAGACACGCTGCCCCCTCTGCATCCAGACACGCTGCCCCCTCTGCAACCAGGTACGCTGCCCCCTCTGCATCCAGGCACGCTGCCCCCTCTGCATCCAGGCACGCTGCCCCCTCTGCATCCAGGCACGCTGCCCCCTGTCACGCTGTCCCCTCCTCTGCCCTCTGTCACGCTGTCCCCCCTCCACTGCTCTCACACTCTCCCCCTCCTCTGCCCTCTGTCCTCTCCTCTGCCCTCTGTCACGCTGTCCTCTCCTCTGCCCTCTGTCACGCTGTCCTCTCCTCTGCCCTCTGTCACGCTGTCCTCTCCTCTGCCCTCTGTCACGCTGTCCTCTCCTCTGCCCTCTGTCACTCTGTCCTCTCCTCTGCCCTCTGTCACGCTGTTCCCCTCCTCTACCACGTTGTGCCCCTCCTCTGCCCTCTCTCACGCTGTGCCCTCCTGTGCCCTATGTCACGCTGCCCCCCTCTGCTGCCCCCCACTGTCCCCCTCTGCTGCCCCCCACTGTCCCCCTCTGCTGTCACACTGTCCCCCTCTGCTGTCACGATCCTTTCTCTTTCATCCGGTCTGGGGGACACTGCTTACCATGGGTTGTGGAGGGGAGCTTGGGAGTTGGCACCTAACTAGTTAACTTTAGTACTGCTGGCAAACCCCTCCCCTCTACAATCCCCCTGCCTCTTCCTGTCCAGTTTTTTTTAGGTGCCCTGGAGTTGGGGCAGTGTTTTTAGTACTTAGGTAAATTGTATAGATTTACTTTATTTTATTTCCTTTTTTTAGGGTTTTTTCCTTCAACAGTGGCAGCGCTGGAGTGTGTTCTACTATAGAGAACACACTGACAGCTTCAGCAGCGCAGGCATCCGTTTGCCAGATGAGCGCCAGCGGCGCTCACTGGTATATATTTGGAAAGTCTAGAGGTGCCTGATTGAGGAGTGAACAAAGGTCTCACGGACCGCTGTCACTCCTCCACCACCCCCGATAACCGGCGCTGCCATTACAGGCAGAGAGTGCCGGTTATCGGCAGCGGACAAACGCCGGCGGCCATTTTATTTTTTCTGACAGCCAGCGCTAGACGGAGAAGGAGGAGAGGGGGCCATACCACGATTCCCCCCTCATACATAGGAGGGGGGCGCCGGGTAACTATCGCTGCGGAGACCTCTGTCCTAGAGGTCTCCACTACTCTGCCACGCTTGGAGCTTTTTTTATCAGGCTCCATGTTTTTTACAATTTATGCTAAAAATAGCTGCAAAGCAGCAGTTACTGAAGGGGGGGGAGCTACAGAATAGAGTTCCCCCCACCTTCCTGAGAGAGATGGTCTTTCCCAGCCTTCTGGCGCCAAGAGAAGCCCGGGAAGAGGAACAGGACGCAGGGAGCAGGCACAGGACAAACTGCTGTTGAACTTCTCCCCTTCTGTGGCCTATTGGCTAAGTATCACCTTTATTACACACTTCTAATGTTTAATAACTGGGCCAGTAGGATTTACATTATAGTCTCCTACTGGTTTATATATATTGGTGGTATTAATTTTTTACAAGTACAACTTTTATAAGATATCTGTTGATTACTTGTTTTCATACCTGTTCCTACACATTTATATACTTGCTCTCTCTCTCTCTCTCTCTCCATTTTTCTCTGTGCTCAGCTAGAGTCATATTTTACTCTGTGTGTTTGGTGTACCTTCCTTTATAAGATGACAGATAAGGGAAAGGGCCCCATGGCTAAATACTTCACATGCTCAAAATGTCATGTAAAATTACCGTGTGGCCAGAAGGACCCTTTGGCGCTCTGCTCTGCATGCGAAGCAGGGGTCCCCACTGTGCATACCCAGCAGGTTTCAGCCCCACTGACGGAGGAACCGGCCTGGGTGGCCTGCCTGACACAGTCGGTCTCCTCCTTAGCTCAGATGGTTTTCCAGTCTAATCAGTTGTTATCTACTGTAGCAACTTCGGTGGCTAGTAATGCTAACCCACAGTCAGACCTCCCGGCTTCCTCAGGTTCTAGTGCAGCGGGTTTGCCAGGACCTTCCTCATTGCAGCCTGACCCAGCCCCTGTTCTTACAGACCCGGCATGGTCTACAGCATTTTTAAAGGGCTTTAACAAGCTAAACCTGTTGCTTGATACCGCTAATACACTGCCTGCTAAAAGAAGGAGACTTAGATCAGTAAATCCCCTTGTGGTCCTATCAGACTCTGAGGAGGGTTCTGAGGAAGAGGGGGAAATGTATTCAGATTCTGACCAATTACTCCAATTGCAACAGGAAGACTATCCCAAAAACCAATTTGTTAATGATTTGGTTTTAGCGGTTAGACAAGCGTTGGACCTCCCTGAACCAGAGGATCTTACCCCCAGAGACAGGAGCCTCTTTAAGAAGGATAAGAGAAAGGCCAGCCATTTTCCCCCTTCTGCTGAGCTTAGGGTTATTGCCGAAGGGGCATGGAAACAGCCTGAAAGAAGGTTTTCTATTCCTAGGAGATTCTCTTCCCTGTATCCCCTACAGGAAGAAGAGGTGGTTCTCTGGGAGACTATTCCCAAGGTAGATATCCCTATTGCCCGATTGGCAAAGCATACCTTACTCCCAGCTCCTGGTTCAGCGTCCCTTCCAGACGCCAACGACCGCAAAGTTGAATCCCAGCTAAAATCCATTTTTGCGGCTGCGGGTTCTTCTTTCAGACCTACTTTTGCCTCAGCTTGGGTGGCTAGAGCCATGGAAGCTTGGGCAGACCAACTGGCAGAAGCCTTACAGGACTCAGAACTTCTCCCCCTGGCCCTGCACTTGAAGGAGGCTTCCGGGTACCTATACGAGGCAGCCCAGAACTCAGCGGCGGTCTCCTCTTCCATTCAGGCGGCCTCTATTTCTGCAAGAAGAACGCTATGGCTGAAATCCTGGGAGGGTGATGCGGAATCAAAAAGGTCCGTTGAATCTATTCCATTCTCTGCAGCAGGTTTGTTCGGACCGGAATTAGATACCCTTATTTCACAGGCAACGGGGGGCAAAAGCACTTCCTTGCCAGTATATTCGTACAGGAGCCGCAACTCTCGGGGCAGCTCTTTCCGTCAGCCCTTTCGGGGGACCTCCTCTCATAGGGGACAGTTCTTTAGGGGCAGACAACCTAATTCTCGAGGCTCCTCCACTAGAGGGAGATCCTCGTTTGCATCTAGGCGCCAGGCCTCCAAAAACCAGGAGAAACCTGCGTCCTGACTGCCCCCCCGTTCCACAGGGAACACCAGTGGGGGGACGTCTGTCTCTATTTCGGGAACAGTGGGCAGAGTCTTCCCAGGATCCCTGGATCCGGGAAATCATTTCAGAAGGATACAGGATAGATCTGTTGGGCCCGGCCCCGCAGCGTTACTTCCAGACTCCGCTCCCCCGGGATCCATCAAGAAGACAGGCTATACAGGATTGTGTCGCTTCCCTTCTGCTTCAGAGGGTCATCTGCAGAGTTCCAGATTGCCAGAAAGGGCGAGGGTTCTATTCCAACCTGTTCCTAGTCAAGAAGCCGGACGGCTCTTTTCGTCCCATACTAAACTTAAAAGGCCTCAATGTTCACTTAAGGGTCAACAGATTTCGGATGGAATCTCTGAGGTCAGTAATAAACGGCCTAGAAAAGGACCAGTATATGGCGTCCATAGATATAAAGGACGCATATCTCCACGTTCCCATTTGGATCCACCATCAGTCTCTTCTCAGATTCTCGGTGGGATCTTTTCACTACCAGTTTCGGGCCCTCCCCTTTGGCCTCTCAACGGCGCCAAGGGTCTTCACAAAAATTATGTCAATAATGGCAGCATGTCTTCACCTGCAGGGAGTTCAGGTCGTTCCTTATTTGGACGACCTACTCATTAAGGCTTCCTCCGAAGATTGTCTTCTTCATCATTTATCCCTCACCCGAGCGGTTCTCGAGGGCCACGGTTGGCTGATAAATTCAGCAAAATCCCAGATGGTTCCGTGTCAGCGCATGGTTTTTCTGGGGCTCATCATGGACACCAGCAAACAGAGGGTGTTTCTCCCAGTAGAGAAGATCAGCTCTATTCAGACTGTAACTTCTCAGGTTTTGTCTTCCCCAAGTCCCTCAATGCATTTATGCATGAGGCTACTCGGAAAGATGGTGGCCTCTTTCGAGACCATCCCCTTTGGTCGGGCCCATTCTCGATGTTTCCAGTGGGATCTACTGTCGAAGTGGTCGGGTTCACACCTACACCTGGAACGTCAGAGGATCTCCCTATCCCCGAGGGCGAGGGAATCTCTTCAGTGGTGGCTGGTTCAGGATCATCTGAAGGTAGGCAGATCCTTCGCTCCATGGTCGTGGATCATAGCCACGACGGACGCCAGCCTGAAAGGTTGGGGGGCGGTAGTCCTGCACCTCCGACTTCAGGGACGCTGGTCGGTTCAGGAATCAGCTCTATTGATAAATGTATTAGAATTGAAGGCCATTCTATTGGCCCTCAAGGGAGCTCAGCCCCTTCTTCGGGGCCACCCGGTCAGAATTCAATCCGACAATGCCACGGCTGTTGCATATGTCAACAGGCAGGGAGGAACCAGGAGTGCAGCTGCCATGGATATCGCAGCTCAAATACTGGTTTGGGCGGAGTTAAACGTTCCGGCTATTTCTGCAGTCTTCATTACAGGAATAGAAAACTGGGAGGCGGACTATCTAAGCCGAATTCAGATGATGCCGGGAGAGTGGTCACTCCACCCGGAAGTCTTCCAGTTCCTGGTTCGGAAGTGGGGCCTTCCGGACATAGATCTCATGGCCTCCAGACACAACAGGAAAGTTCAAAGGTTTTGCGCAAGGGCAAGGGATCCCTTAGCGGTAGCAGTGGATGTCATGACGATGTCATGGGAGTTCAGGATGGGATATCTATTTCCTCCAATTTCCATGCTTCCTCGCGTCCTCAAACGAGTAAGGCAGGGCGGTCTGCCGGTAATTCTAGTTGCTCCCTCTTGGCCGCGCCGAGTGGTACGCAGACATATTGTCAATGGCGGAAGGACCAGGGGTCCATCTTCCGCATCGAGACGACCTTCTTCTACAAGGTCCATTCCACCACCAGAGTTTACCTCAGCTCAGTTTAACGGCATGACTGTTGAAGCCAGCCTCTGGAGGTCTAGAGGTTTTTCTTCCAGCGTAGTTAACACTTTGATGTTAGCTAGGAAATCTGTTACATCTCGCATCTATCACAGGATCTGGAAGGCCTACATTAGGTGGTGCGAAGGCAGGACATGCCTTTCATCCGCTTTTCATATTCCTCGCTTATTAGCTTTTCTTCAAAAGGGCCTGGAAGCAGGTCTCAGATTAGGTTCCCTAAAGGTGCAGGTATCGGCACTTTCAGTATTCTTTCATATGAAATTAGCTGATTTGCCAGATATTAGAACTTTTTTTCAGGAAGTCTTGCACATACAGCCTCCTTATGTACCTCCTACAGCTCCGTGGGACCTCAACATGGTACTGGATATGCTCAAGGGGCCTCCATTTGAGCCCTTGAGAGAGACAGATTTAAAATGGTTGACCTGGAAGGTCCTCTTTCTTCTGGCTATCGCATCTGCACGTAGAGTTTCTGAATTAGGAGCTCTGTCATGTAGAGAACCTTATTTGGTTTTCCACGAGGAGAGAGCGGTGTTAAGGACCCTTCCTTCCTTTGTCCCCAAAGTAGTGTCAGCTTTCCATCTTAACCAGGAAATTGTAGTTCCGGTCTTTTCAGCTTCTTCCCAGGCAGATAAACAATCTATGGAGAAGCTAGATGTTGTTAGGGCTCTACGTATATATGTCAAAAGAACTTCCCAGATTAGACGTACCGATTCTCTTTTTGTCCTTTATGACGCTAATAAGAGAGGCTGGCCAGCCTCAAAACAATCCATCGCTAGATGGATTACATCTACCATCAGACTAGCATATATAAAGGCTAGCCGTCCTGTGCCGGAGAGACTTACAGCCCATTCCACCAGATCGGTAGGGGCTTCGTGGGCAGCAAGGAATGGAGCTTCTGCAGACCAGCTTTGCAGGGCAGCCACCTGGTCCTCTGTCCATACCTTTGCAAAATTTTATCAGTTTAATGTTTTTGCATCAGCTGATGCAGATTTCGCTCGTAATGCTTTACGAGCGGGATTTTCAGAGTAGTCCCACCCTTAGGGGGCCGCTTTAGAACGTCCCCATGGTAAGCAGTGTCCCCCAGACCGGATGAAAGAGAAAAGAGGATTTATGTACTTACGTTAAATCCGTTTCTCTGATTCCGTCTGGGGGACACTGCGATCCCTCCCTTCTGTTATTCTTCTGTGTGCTCTTGTGTGACTGCCCTTTTTATCCTTGGGCTTTGTTAAAACTAACTGGACAGGAAGAGGCAGGGGGATTGTAGAGGGGAGGGGTTTGCCAGCAGTACTAAAGTTAACTAGTTAGGTGCCAACTCCCAAGCTCCCCTCCACAACCCATGGTAAGCAGTGTCCCCCAGACGGAATCGGAGAAACGGATTTAACGTAAGTACATAAATCCTCTTTTTCACTCTGCCCCGAGCTAGCCATAAAAAAAGAGAACACAGAAAGTTACCAATCCGCCGGACGCCGGGACCCAGCAGCCTCAGGGGAGGATAGAGGAGGCTACTGGGTCCCGGCGCCCGGCGGATTGTAAGTTTCTGTGTTCTCTTTTTTTTTTTTTTTTATGGCTGGCCCGCGGCACCCCAGTGACAGCGCCTCGGCACCCCTGGGAGCCGCGGCGCACACTTTGGGAACCGCCAGGTTACAGTGACTTTTTTTCTTTGTGTGCTTTCTCTATCTCTGCAGACAACCGTCTTTAAAACTGCTAGCATCATTTTAACTTCTTGTTTTCTATTTACAGTCTGCAGTACAACCATCTCTAGATAAGGTATTGGAGGCCCAGCCTGAGAAGAAGGAATCTGTCTTGGAGGAAATGAAACAGATCCTTGTGCCACTAGCACAAAAGTGAGTTGTAATTTTGTGGGTAGAAACTTTAACATCAGATAAAGTTCCTTTTGACATATGCAACCAGCCAGTGTTCATGTTTATTTTGAAGGTTCAGTAGAACTGAGCCAGCATTGAATGCATGGGTTAGCTTTCTATCCCAAATATTAAGACATGTATTACTGTAGTAACCTGGGAATTGTCATGCCTGAAGCTAGGTTTTAATCAACGCTTTGTAGCAGTGAATATGACATACATGGTTTTTCACGGATTAGTGTTGTTAGTATTAGTATATGTCGGGGTTTTTCCTCTATTTTTGTTACAGCCAGCTGAAGAAAAACATACCTATTTCAGCGTCATTTAAAATGTCCGGTGCCATTCCATTTTAAGTTTAATATTGGAATGTAATGGTCTTGTAGAAAGTCACTTTAATATATCCCCTAAAATTCATTGCAAATATTTCAGTTTAAAAATGTATGTTTATGCAGTCTAGTAAAAAAGATCGAAGATCGAAATAAATGTAAATGATAGCTGTGTGCTAGAGATTTACAAGCAACACTCTTTAGGAAATTTGCAACACAAGTTTTTGCATAAGTGATCTAGTTGTAATGTAGAATTCGGAATAACAGGTCTGCTGTCTTTTTATTCATATCCTTCATACCTGTGCCAAGTATTAATACGAAAACTCTGACCTGGTTCTGCACCATTGTCTCCTGGCACAGGTATCAATGTTCTCAGAAGATGATTCCCTGGGGCTTAAAGGTCATTTCTTTCCGCACCATGGTAGCTCTTTAGGATTTCCATATTTATTGAGCATTTGGGTGTGTCATTGCTTTGATCTGCCCCAAATATGGTGGTCATTTTGGCTAGGTAAAGATGCTAGAGAAAAAAAGATGTTCAATATTTCCTACTGATTGCCAAAATACTACTGTTCAGTATTTTCTCTCACATCCCTTGGGGGACACCGGGACCTTGGGGTATAGAGTAGGGCAGGCGAATGCTGACACTAACTTTTAGTTAATTAAAGCTCTGGCTCCACCCCCTCTATACCCCACCTCCTGCTAGAGGCCAGTCTAGTTCAAGTGCCCAGCGAAGCGCGCTGTGCACGGGGCTGCTTAGCAGCCAGTTTTACTTTTTTTTTTTCCCTATTTTATTATTTTAATGATAGCGGAGACTGTGTCTCCGAGTTGTGACAGCCGGCGGCTCGCTGAGCCGCGTAGTCGGCTGTCAATCAGACTCTCCGCTGTGGGTTCATTCATTCTGCTCTCCCGCGGCTGCGGCCGACGGGGAGAGTGTAAGGCATCAATGGGAGAGATCTGTGGAGCGCACAGGACGGACGGCTGTGCGCTGGCTGCGGGGGGGAGCGAAGGTGCCGTGTAGGTCCTCCTTGTCTGCCTGCTCCCTCTGACGATTATTTAACCCTCCATTGGAGCCAGACACAGTTGTTGGTGGCTGTTTTTTCCTAAAAGCAGTCTGTTTAATTGGGTAGAGATAAGAGTTCTATTTTTAGCTCAGGGAACAGGGTCAGGCAAGGGTCACTGTCTCAGTGAGCCCTGCTAGGCTGTGGATTGGTGGAGTTGTTTGTCTGTCTTAAAGGTTAGCCAGTCCAGAGCTGGGCCCTGAGGGGGGGGTTGTTTTACTCCTCGGCACTTCCCCCGTGGTAGTCTTTCACTCCTCGTGTGTAGACACATGAATAGACAGCCATTTCTAAAGCTCCTGTTTCTCCCCTTTTCTATCCTGTATACTGTAAGGTAAAGGGTTGGGGGTGGTGTTTCTAGCCTTTGTATTTTTACACACTAAAGAGTTTTTGGCTGTATTGCAGGCTCACTTTCTCTTGTAGTTTGTGTGCTGCTTGTTATCTGTATTGTGTGTGTATTTTACTGTACTGTTTTGTCCCATCTTTGAACATGTCTGAGAGAGAAAAATCTACACGTGGCAGGGCTGGTGCTTCTATGTTAAGTTTCACCTGTGCTGTATGTCATGTTAAGTTACTGTCTGAGCAGTCAGGAACACAGGCTGTGTGTGTGTCCTGTAGGCCCACGGAGACTACTCCTGGTGAAACAGTTGCTGTCTGTTCAAACACGGAGGAGCCTGCTTGGGCTCGGTCTCTATTTAATACAGTGGAACTGCTTGCTCAGAAGGTACAGTCTTAGGCTGCTCAATCTTCTGATTCTGCTTCCTTAGTTCAGGCTTTACCTGTTGTTGCTCCAGGGCAGTCTGTAGAACCAGCCTGGGTGCATGGTCTTGCATCCGCAGTACAGGGTCTGGTAGCGGTCTCTTCCTCCTTGGAGAGGATGATGCAGTCCGTCACTCACCATCAACATTTATTTATATAGCGCCAGCAAATTCCGTAGCGCTTTACGATTGGGAACAAACATTGATAAGACAATACTGGGTAATACATACAGACAGGTAGGTAAGAGAACCCTGCTCGAAAGCTTACAATCTATGGGACAATGGGAGTTAGAAACACAAGGGCATGTGCTACATCATATTGCACAATGGACCAGCTAGACTGCAAAGGACTCTCTGGTTAAAGTCCTGGGAGGCTGACGTAGAGTCCAAAAAGGCTCTGGAGTCCATTCCCTTTTCAGGAGGTGTTCTGTTTGGTCCTCAGCTGGATTCCTTTATTAGTCAGGCATCAGGAGGTAAGAGCACTTTCCTCCCGGTCAGTGTTCCCAAGCAGAGGATGTCTGGATTTCGGGCCTTTCGTTCCGCAGGTAGGTCTAGAGGACAGTATTCCTCAGGACAATCCTCCAGAGGTCAGACATCCACCCCTAGAGGTGATTTGCAGCGGGGACGTCAGGCCTGGTCTGCGTGTCGTCCAGCTGCTAGGCCAGCAGATAAACAGTCTGCATGACGGGGATTTTGCTCCTCCACTGTAGTCAGTGGTGGGAGCCCGTCTTCTGCGGTTCAGGGATCGGTGGTGTCATTCCACTACCGATGTCTGGATTCGGGGAGTGGTGAGGGAGGGTTACAAGATCGATCTGCTCGGTCTCCCTCCCAGACGGTTTTTCACCACAGGGCTTCCGTCATGTCCAAGAAAACGGTTGGCTTTAACAGAGGCGTTTCAATCCCTTCTGTCTGCCGGAGTGATTATTCCGGTTCCTCATTCTCAAAGAGGTTTGGGGTTTTATTCCGATCTTTTTCTTGTGACAAAACCCGACGGCTCCTTCAGACCGATTCTCAATCTAAAGGCTTTAAACACTCAGATAAGAGTGCCCAGCTTAAAGATGGAATCTTTACGCTCTGTAATTCTCGGCATGGAACAGGATGCATATCAAGGATGCATATCTCCATGTGCCCATTTGGAGGGGTCATCAGTCCCTGCTGAGGTTTGCAGTTCAGTCAGAGCACTTCCAGTTTCAGGCTCTTCCGTTCGGTCTCGCCACAGCTCCACGAATCTTTACCAAGATCATGGCGGTGATGGCTGCTTTGCTAAGGGCCAAGGGGATTACAATCATCCCCTACCTGCTTCTAAAGGCAGATTCTTTGCAGAAGCTTCTGTTACACATTCAGGTAGCAATCCAAACCCTGGAGTCGCATGGTTGGATTATCAACTTCAAGAAATCCAAGTTGATCCCATCATGGATGGTGTTTCTGGGTCTTCTATTCGATACCCGTCTGAGACGGGTATTTTTTCCTCAGGACAAGATTTTAGCCTTACAGGGGATGGTAAAATCCCTGTTGATGGCAAGGAGGCCCTCCATTCATTTTGCGATGAGGCTTCTGGGCAAGATGGTATCGTCATTCGAAGCGATCCAGTTTGCTCAGTTTCATGCACGGCAGTTTCAGTTGGAACTTCTGTCACAATGGAACAAATCTTATCGAAATCTGGCGAGTCAGGTTTTTCGCCTGTCTCCGCAGACGCGCCAGTTGCTGATCTGGTGGCTACACAGGCAGAATCTCTCCAGGGGCCGCTTGTTCTCCATTTGGAATTGGATTCTAATTAAAACAGACGCCAGCCTTCGGGGTTGGGGGGCTGTATGTCTTCAGGCTCAGTTTCAGGGGCTTTGGACTCAAAAGGAGTCCAAGCTTTCAATAAATGTCTTGGAACTGCGCGCAGTGTTTCACGCTTTAAAAAGTGCGCAACATTTGCTGCAGGGAAAACCAGTAAAGATCCAATCGGACAATGTCACAACAGTGGCATATCTCAATCATCAGGGCGGCACCAGGAGTCCTCTGGCCATGAGGGAGACTCACAGGATATTTCTGTGGGTAGAAGCTCACGTTTCGGCAATCGTGGCCATATTCATTCCCGGAATAGAAAATTGGGAAGCAGACTTCCTAAGTCGGCAGACTCTACATCCAGGGGAATGGTCTCTCCATCCAGAGGTGTTTCAACAGTTGGTGATGAAATGGGGTCAACCGGATGTCGACATGATGGCATCTCGGTTGAATCACAAGGTTCCCCGCTACTGTTCCCGTGCGAGAGATCCCGGGGCAGTCGCGGTAGACGCTATGTCCGTCCCTTGGAAGTACCGCTTAGTGTACCTTTTTCCTCCGATAGCCATGCTTCCTCGAGTACTGAAAAAGGTGGAGAGAGGGTGTTCCAGTGCTTCTAGTAGCGCCAGATTGGCCGCGCAGAGCTTGGTACACCGACGTGCTCTTCATGGCAGGAGGTCGGTCGTGGCGGTTGCCGATTCGCCCAGATCTTCTAACCCAGGGTCCCTTTTGTCATCAGGGTTTGCATCGTCTGGCTTTAACGGCGTGGCTGTTGAAGCCAGGATCTTAAGTGCTAAGGGGTTTTTCGAGGCGGGTGGTTCCGACCGTGCTTCGTGCTCGAAAGCCAGCTTCAGCCAAAATATATCATTGAGTTTGGAGGACATATATTGGTTGGTGCGAAAAGAAGGGGTATCCTACATCTTCTTTTCGTCTGGCTAGGTTACTGAGGTTCTTGCAGGACGGCTTGGATGTAGGTTTGCATCTTAGTTCTCTTAAGGGTAAGGTGTCGGCTCTTTCAATTTTCTTTTAGAGAAAACTTGCTGTTATACCTGATGTGCAGACTTTCATTCAGGGTGTTCTTCATGTTCAACCTCCTTTTATTCCTCCGGTTCCACCATGGGATTTGAATTTGGTGTTGAGGGCTTTACAGCATCCTCCATTTGAGCCTTTGAATTCAGTAGATTTCAAATTTCTTACTTTGAAAACGGTTTTTCTTTTAGCCATTTCAACGGCACGCAGATTTTGAGTGTGCGGCTTTGTCTTGTAAGCCTTCTCTGCTAGTTTTTCATGAGGATAGGGCAGTTCTTCGAACTAAGCCATCCTTCCTTCCAAAGGTTGTCTCTAAGTTTCATCTGAATCAGGATATTGTCATTCCGGCTCTAACTGATTCCTCGTCTTCTGATAACGATGACTCTATTTGTTATCTTGATGTGGTTCGTGCCTTGAGAATTTATGTTAAAAGATCGCAGAAGTTTCGTAAAACTGAGGATCTTTTTATTCTTTACGATGCTCACAAAAGTGGCTGGCCAGCTTCTAAGGTGACCATTGCTAGGTGGATTACGGCTGTTATCTTTCAGGCTTACAACGGGGCTGGGGAGCCTGTCCCTGATAATCTACAAGATCTGTAAGTGCTTCCTGGGCGACACGCCATGGTGCCTCCAGTGAACAGTTGTGTAAAGCGGCCACGTGGTCTTCTGTACACACTTTCACAAAGTTCTACAGATTTAATGTGTTTGCCTCTAGGGATGCAAGTTTTGGGAGAAAGGTGCTTCGGGCCGTTTCTTCTGAGCGTTCCCTCCCGTGAGACAGCTTTGGGATGTCCCCAAGGTCCCGGTGTCCCCCAAGGGATGTGAGAGAAAATGGGATTTTTATACTTGCGTAAAATCCGTTTCTCTTAATCCGTTGGGGGACACAGGGCGCCCACCCTTACTGCTCTGGTTTTTCCTTCAGTTTGACATGTTGTTTGATTGTTAAGAGAATGTTGTGTGTGTTAAGTTTATTCTCTTTTCTTTGGTTCTCTCTATCTCCCTTTCTGCAAGCTTGGTTAAACATAGACTGGCCTCTAGCAGGAGGTGGGGTATAGAGGGGGTGGAGCCAGAGCTTTAATTAACTAAAAGTTAGTGTCAGCATTCGCCTGGTGTCCCCCAACGGATTAAGAGAAACGTATTTTACGGAAGTATAAAAATCCCATTTTTCCTGTTTTCCGCAGCTTTTTAAACACCTGTATGACAAGTTGTATGACAAATTCAGGACAAATTACACAGACTTCTGCGAAGCACTGTGTTGTGAGTTGTTTTGCTACTGGTTCTAAATGCTGCTTGAAGCTTTTTAACAACTGTTGGAACAAGAAATTGTAACAGATTCTATGCATACCCCATTTTTAATAGGACAGCAACTTTAGAAAATAACTAGAGAAAATAAACCAGAACAAGCATGTAGGTGGTTTCAGGGGGCTAATTTATTTTCCAGGGATTTGAGATACCTCATCAGTTCAGCATTCTCTTGTTGCGCTATATACTAATCTCTCCCCATCTCGGTTTGCTGTCTGTTCTACTGGTGCTTTCCTATGGCAACAGGTTAGTTCCAAGGAGGGGGCAACAAACTGGAGGATATGGCAGTGCAAGATTTCTTGCTTCAATGACTGCTGCCCCTCTTGATCTGAAGTTATCTGTAGTGTTAATTTTTTATTTTAATAACAGAATAGTTTCTTGTTTCTTATGTTGTAGTCTAATACTTTTGTAATTACGTTCCGCTGAGGTTGTCTTAGTCTGGAATAAGTTGAAGAAATACCTATGTAGGCTGTTATGCTGATGCATGGTTATGCCTATTCATGTTCCATGGGTATCTTTACCTTTTTAGGCAGAATATATAGATAGTTGACTCTAGCCTAAAATTCTGTTTGTCATGCTTAAACAAGTTATTTCAGGCTCCACTGTTAGTGAGCAATGCAACTGTATATATATTTGTTGAAAACTAGTCTAATCTGACCACACACTGGCCAATCCTGCCGCTCGGTCCTACATGTAGGTGGCCACTTTGGAAATATCCAGTCATTCGATGCTCAGGTCAAGTGACCGGATCTCATGGAAGCCTGTTAGTAAATACCTGCACACAGAGGCCAATAGCAATCCTATGCCACCTGCATATAAAGGCACCACCTGTATTGATCAAATTTTGGTACTTGTGTGGCCAGGCTTCCTTCAACCTCAGCGGTATTCAGCTCTGAACAAATGTGGTAGTACAGTAATGTATTACAAAGTGCTTGGGCTTTCTTCTGCCCAACTTTCTAGAGGATTGGCCGATGTCCATTGGTTTAGTTGCTTGAAACAACATATAATTTGAACATATATATTTTATATAATTATTTTTTTGTTACTTTCATAAATGTTCCTACATTATTGCTTTGCGGTTGGTGGAGGACTGCACTATCTTGAGGTTTGTCATTTGTGGTAAGCAGACTTTTGCTTTAGAATGGAAACAAGCAGACCCCCATATGCCCCCTCACCCATGTAGGTTTTTGGCTAAACTATATTATCACTATTAATAGTATTTATAATAATGTTATGTTTTTAAAACACTAAGATACTATTCAGCGCTGTACACGGAAAGAGGCTCATGACATAAATTACTTTTTGTTTCATGTTTTTATAAGTAAATGTCCCAAAGAAGTCCGTTTAACCCCTGATGCATAAGGCAGTGAAATAACAATTGTAGCACCTGGACAGGAAAGTGTGAGTTGTTCTTGCAAAGCAGTAGTATTATCAGCTGCCAAAAATAAAGCAGTCCTTGGTGGATGGCATTTCTGTACAGCTTCCGGTGGTGTATTATGAGTGAAACAAGGAGAGACAGCGGAAGATGAAGACACGAAGAAAGAACTAGTCACTGTAGAAACCTTAAAATGGTCAGCTGCAGTCAAGCATTACTGTCTTTTACCAATTATAATTTGTGAGCTTCCATCCTCTTCTTGTTGTGGGTAAGGATTTTGCTTTCATGCTGCATGGGATACTATAGCTGTGAGTTTCTTGGTGTTTTACTTTAGCTTGTCGCTGGAAACGGATTCATGACTTATGCTATCCAGCTGCTGTTACCAGGGAGCAGTGGAGATCTCCAAAGGCTACAAATATAAATAGGTCTTCTACAGAAGGTCTGCAAAGTGTGAGAGGTGTGAACTTAAGGGACCCCCTTCCCCTCCAAAACCAAACCTCCACCTGAAACCTCAGTACTTTATCCCCAAAATGATTGACATTGCCACTGGCAAGAACATAAAAGAAGCAGTCTCCTTTTGTTTATCATTCTCAATAGTTTATACCAGGCCTGTCCAACCTGCGGCCCTCCAGGTGTTGTGAAACTGCAAGTCCCAGCATGCCCTTCCAGCTATCAACTGGTTGTCTACCGGCAAAGCATGCTGGGGCTTGTAGTTTCACAACACCTGGAGGGCCGCAGGTTGGACAGGCCTGGTTTATACTATGCTACAAAAAATAGCTGTGTAATTACTGATTGGTATAGTTGTCTGATAGTGAAGTATTGTCCAATACTCTTGTAGCGAAATCCTAAACGGTAAAGCAGAGCAGAACGTTAACTTGACATTTTAGTCTTGAAAGTTTGATCACTAGACATTCCACAATTGTTGAAGTTACAGTTTCATCTGAGAATAGTTGTTATACGCTTAGATACTATCTAAGATGATGTCTCCGTTTCTTCCACTATCATTTGCTGTTTGTCTTGCTTACTATACTTTTAATTTTGCTGTAAATTGCCTTGTTTGGGATTCAGGACCTAATATAAAATTTATACTTCACATCCTTCTTAAGAAAATTCTAAAATCTAAGAAATTCTTAATGTTTACCTTTAGTATGTTTCAGTAGTGCACTTGCAGGCCAAATGATCATGTTTTGTATATTGATACAATTATATTACTATGGGTTATCATTATCACATTTTATTTCTAGAATGCAATAATTTTAGTTTAATGGGTTCACATGCATTCATATAGTACACAGCTTATTGCTAATTTCATTGTACACTTCATCTCGCCACCAATGGCAACATGTGGACTACACACATGGAAGTTATTTATTGGTAAAATGTTAAGTTCTGTGATAAGGATGTATGGGAGAGCTGGTAATGGGGACAGGAGAGCATTTTTTTTTTATTAAAAGGTTAACACAGGCAGAGCTTTATCTTTCTTTTTTGCTGAAATTCACAGTAATGTTTATAATGTAGCTAATTACTTTGTCTCGCTGGCCTTAACTACTAGCCTTTCCTGCAGAGTTTCATGATCTGATATAATAGTAATTTCCTTTATAAGGTCACAACTGCTCGTCTATGAGTCTGCATTCATCTCTATAATAGCCTGGAAATGTAAATATAAGTGTCATGTGTTTCTACAATGGGCTGTTCTTGCCTGGGAAAAATGTTGCTAGGCCTTCACTGTCCCTGTAACATAAGATTTCTCAATAGTAGAAAACATAACATATCCTGCTCTGAGTACATCTGCTTTAATACCTAGCACTCAAGTAATTGATCTGCCCGTTTATGTGAGAATATACCTACAGAGAGGTTTAAGGACTAACATCTTATGTGAATGTGTAGCCTTCTATATTTTCACTGTATCAACACACCTGATTATTGCAGCAGATTGTAGTGCTCACTGTTTGGTATCTGCGTTGTCTTTCACCAAGCTACATATTGGGTGACAGTGTCTTAATTGCTAGAAAAATGTATTGTAAATAAATAAGTACATGTGCTAAATGAATGTTACAATTTAGTGCAAGGATTTATTTAATAAACATAAAAGGAAAACAAGAAATCTGTTAGAGGAAATATAGATTAACGAGATATTACCATGGTTGGTTCATTGAAATGTTTTGTTTTTTCTGTGGTGTTGCCAACGATGAACCTTTGATAACACTGGAGCCAAAAAATAGTACTGGCATTATTTTTGTAATTGGCAAGAAAGGACAGCTTATTATCTGTTCCCATGTTTTTAGATACTGTAGAGCCGTCTGGTGGTAATTAGCGAACCAAAAAAAAAAAGTTGCAGCACATATTTTTATGCACACGTCTCCTTGTCGACAAGCAGCATATAATGGCATAGACACCTATTCTGTTTCTCTGTGTTCTTCTGCCCAGCCACTTAACACAACATTTTGTAATCTGTGACTTATATACACGTATTGGTAAAAGTATTATCTGAAAGGACTGTCTACTTGACACATTTGGACCAGCCCCTTAATTCCATCCTTTACTTTTTTTTTTACTTAATATACTGCTCATGAATACATCATTTATATCTTTAAGGTGATTGATTGCAATGCAGCTTACATTGCTACAGGACAGCTTTTTGCACAATCCTACTCGTATAACTCCATAGAGCTCTGTTAATGAGAACTGGATGGATTGTAGTCCTGAACCATGAGCAGCAACAAAACCGAGCCAATGCAATCTTTTTCCTGTCTAGGTAATGGCCACTATTTAATACATGGTGGCATTTACATTACAGGCGTATTGTCCAAAAAAACGGAGACCCCCATGAATAAATCATGACTGTAAGTGGGTGGTTATGTCTTGTCTAACCAGCTTCTCCTACCATAAAGAGCAAAATGTGCTCATTTTGCAATTAATGCCGCCATCTTTATCGGGCTAAACTGTTTGTGTGTTTTTTACAAACAGCCATGACCTTAGTAAAATAGTTGCATGATATCACAAAAGAAGAAAAAACTCTTTGTTCTGCTTGGCCATATTTTGTCTGGTTTGCTAAATTACTTAGTTTATTTCATTTTCGCTTTGGTTAGTCATCGGCAATATATTGCCTATACTTGGGGGGGGGGGGGATTGATCTTTTTCAGAGACAATAGAAAATGAGTATTGACTGTGCTTGACTACTTGTAACATTGCTAATCGTTTTTGTATTCATGCAGACAGTGAGATATAGCATAAACTGATGTACAGAAAATGCCTCGTTTATCTATGTTGAATAAATGTTGTATAGTAGTTTGGACAGAGATAATAACACATAGTTTCTATCCCCAGGGAAGCTGTAATCAAACATTCTCTGGTGCATAAAGTATTTCTGGATTTTTTTAACCATGCAACTCCAAAAATAAGATCGGTACGTATTGGCTGTGTGTAATGATTGGTTTTGTTTTATGATTAAATCTGGTTTGCTCTGTGCCTCTTACAGAAACTGAAACTAGAGGTATTAGATTTGTTATTTAGATACGACTTTTCTTTTCACCTTAACAAAATAAAAATCTGTACTTGTCCATTTTCCTTTTCCCTTTGCTGACAACCCCTACAAAACTGATAAAATCACACAAAGTTCCCATGAAAAGACTAGTGCATCTTCTTTCTCTATGCATTTTTGTTTTATTAGTTTTTTTTGTTTTGTGTACATTTTCTTAGGAAATGATTGAGGCTATTAGGGAAGCAGTGGTCTACCTAATCCATACACATGATGGCGCTAGAGTGGGCATGCACAGCATATGGCACGGAACACCAAAGGTCTGTTAGCTTATGTTTTATGTATATTGTTAAATTATAATTGTTGGTAAAATATCAACATATTGTACTGTATGTTGGGGCATGGCGTACATATCGGATGGTAATTGTGTACATAGTTAAATAAAATTAAATCTTTCCTGGTAGACATTGGACATTTTATAGTGATTAAATGTAAAGGAACAGGTATGTATAGTACTATTGTATATTCCTATGTGGATGAAGTTGACATGATGTAGACCATGCATGACAGACTCCATGAAGGGAACACCTACCGTATATACTGGAGAAACCCTTGTGTGTAAATAGCTTCTTTTGTCCCAATAATATAAACACAATAATGTGTATCAACCATCTCAGCCTGTATAAGTACCGCTGTTTAACATCCAGGTACGGAGGATGATGTCCATATTCCAAACTTAACCATTATTTTAGTGCACCATTTTCTTTTATGAATTGTTTTATACAATATTTTGTAGCTATTATCCTTGTTCACTTTCTATTTTAAAATATATGCAAAATACCCCAGTTATGAAGCAGAGTTAGTAATGGTGTCGGTCAGGGATAACAGTTTGTATTGATTTACAGTATTTCAGAGACCAGATCATCATCATCATTTATTTATATAGTGCCACTAATTCCGCAGCGCTGTACAGAGAATTCTCACATCAGTCCCTGCCCCAATGGAACTTAGTCTATATTCCATAACACACACACAGCGACTAGGGTCTATTTAATAGCAGCCAATTAACCCAATATGGATTGTGAGAGGAAAAAGGCGTGCCCGGAGGAATCCCACACAAACTTTGGGAGAACATACAAACTCCACACACATAGGACCATGGTTAGGAATTCAACTCGTGACTCCAGTACTGAGAAGCAGAAGTGCTAATCTCTAAGCCACCATGCTGCCAACTTATTGGCATTAGTCATCTAGAGCAGTGTATTGTGTCTATACAGCAAAAGTTCAACTTGAAATTTGCCATTATCAGCTCCTTGGAGAAAGTGGAAGTGATTTTGCAGTAAATTATCATCGCTAAATAGATTTATTTTTTTTTAATTTTTTTTTAATAAAGTAATAGATAAAGGAAAAGTTTATTGCTCCTGCAGCAGAAATGAACAAGCAGAAGTATAGTCGATTGTATTGCATTATTGCACCAGATATATCCGATGTTTGATAACTCCTATGGAATATGTTACATATGCAATTAATAGTCAATGACTACATTTGCAGCCCTGTCTGACTGTCGGCGTATTATCCAAATTCAGTCACGCAGTAGCCATTTCCCTAGAGGGCCTTTGGTTACAGGAGGTCAGATAGGTCTGCTACGATAGTGTTCTGTGGTCGCATGCAACATGGTCACTCAGGCTATCGCTTGTGCAGTCAGGCCACAAAACTGAAACAATGACAAATCATTTTATGATACTTTGTAGCTTAAAATCAATTTCACATAAATCACTGCAAGTCCTTTTGTCAACTTGATCAATGCATGTAAAATAAATGTTTATCTTCTTGTAATTTGTTTATGTAAATTACAAATATGTGCACAGTTAAAAGGACCACTGATCTACAGCTTGTATAAAAAGGATATGCTGCTTCAACTGACTTCACCTTGCAACTAATTGCTGATCTCACTAGCAGCTAAGTTGTTAAGCTTGTCAACTAATGCTGCATGTAGATAATGGTCTTATGGGAGACAAGCCCTCATGGTATAATCAGGTTTAGTTTATTGTTGCTGGGCTCAGGATCTATCCTGTCCATCTTTGGCAACATAATTTCTTTACAAATTTTAGCTAACCATCGGTTTTAGTTTGTGGTGTTTTCTCCAGGGGAGTTATGTTATTCTTTTCTTTATACAACATTCAATAATGTTGAAAATAGAATATCTGAATTTTGCTAAATACTTTGATCGAGAATTACCATTTTCATTGGTAACATTTACTTTGTTTAACAAAGCCTATCTCTGACATAGGTAAAAAAAAAGACAGCTCATTCAGCCAAGCGTTTAATTTGTTAATTTGCTGCTGGGGTGCCCTTGGGAATCTCTAGGCAGTTTGTGATTTATATTTAATCTTATTCTAAAGGATTCATTTGGAAGCAGGAGATAGATTGTAACCAGTCTTTTTCTTCTGGCTTGATCCACATCTCCATTCCAGGTCACATAGCCCTCAAACATTGCTTGAGGAAATCCCAAACAACATATATCCTGTGATCTGATTAGGGAAAGACATTGTTTCAAATTGTACAATTTGAAAAGATAAATGTACATTGTCAGCTATGTTTCTTTTTAAAATTCTTCCTAAGGGGGGGAATTCAATTCAGCGCAAAGTATCTCGTTGGCATTCCGCAGACACTTCGCACGTATATTTTTATTGAAATATCTGCTCATTTGGGGTGCGAGGAAAATGAAGTGCATATTTTTACCGTAGTAACTGTAAAACAGCGCTGCCACAATGTTCCTGAGAGCATCGCAGCTAATTGAATTCCCCCCTAAGTGTCTTAAATGCCCCTGCTTTCTAAAGTTTTTGTTCACTTCTCCCTCAAAAGCAAATGTTTGCAGTGCTCATGATCTTATGGCTTGGCATTAAATAATATGCAGCTTCTTTTGTTTTAACCAGTGTGGGGGAGATCATAACAAGTTGAAGGTTAACGCTATCCTTTTTCCTGCATCCGATTGGGGGTTGCACACTTTAAATCAATATTTAATTGTAGCTCCTCACTTTCCCCTTCCATAATCCGCACCTGCTGGAGCAGCCTTCAGTCTTTTAACATGTCCTTCAGCGGAAGCTAGTTTAGCAGCTTCTTTTGTTTGTTATGAATAGAATTTAGAGAGAGATTTTGATGGCAGAGCATCACACACAGCATGGATGACTGTGCAATGCTGGAGCACAGGGAGTGGAGGTGCAGAATAAAAGTAACTAATAGGGTGCGCCAAGTGGGGGAAAAATGGAGGATGGCGGACCTTGTTAAAAATCTGGAAACGGCGCCTGTGAGGGTATATATTCAGACTGCCAAAAGGAGTGCTACTAGAGGCAGAACAGCCGTTCATTCGGCGTTCTGAAGACACACATTCTGTAGCACTGTTTGCAGGGGATTTGTTCCCCAACAGCTTGGACATCTCCTTTTTTATTATGTTATTCACAGAGCATGAGACACACCGTGTCCAATTCATCGGTTTTTAATACCCTGAAAACACCGCTTGTGAGAGTGCATACTCATACCGTCAATAGCAGCTAGCGGGTGAGACCGTTTCATAATGGCCCATTATTCCGCATTTTTGAAGTTATGGATTAAGAAGTCATCCTAAAGTCATACATATATACTAGGATCCTAGTTGAATATATATAAGTGTACTGGCCAGACACTGTTTCTCCTATATAAGGTTGCAAATTATATCTGAACTCCAAGTGTAATCCATATGCAATTTTTTCCCTTTTTTATTTCTCTTTTTGTATTAGTATTATATTAGATCAATACATTGTAAGCATCTGTAGATATTTAGTGCGCACATTTTTGTGGCTAATGTTTATATATGGATCATTATCTTTTATTGTTTGTTTTTATATTGCTGAAATAAAAATATATTTTTTACAAGGTCTGCCATCCTACATCTTTCTTTGTTTCGGATCTCCCACTTGGCACACCCTATTATGATACTTTTATTTTACATATATGAGGTTGACATCCTCGAATAGGGATGCGACAGTGGATGGATTTTTAATCATACCTGTATCTATTGTGTATTGTTTTTGGTTGGAGTGCATTTGGTCTTTCCTGTTTGTCATCTTTTTAGTGGAGGTGCAGAGTCATGCCACTGATGTGAACCTGTGGACACCCCCCTGCTCCCATCGTTTGATTGTTCCAGAGGAACTGGTTACTGCCATCGCAGTTAGTGACCAGGGGTTCCTTGTTGTGACTGCTGGGAGAGAGTTCACTTGACCACTATCTGGTGAACATCTGCCTCCTGCAAAGTGCTAGCAGGGAGATTTTGATTAAAGTCGCAGTAAGACTCCATGTTTGGTAACTGTAAAATTTTAATTTTGAATTTTTTTAATATATAATTTTTCCTTCATAACGTGGATCCGTAGGCCCTCCTCCTTGATATACTCTTTCAATGCGATTGTAGTATGCCAAGAGCAGCACACTGTTTCAAGCCCTGCTCTCCCCTTCTATACCACTGTTGTCATGAGTTGTCATGAGTAATAGTTGGGGGTTGTTTTTGAGTTAAATTTAACTCGAGTCTATTGGGCTTGGGTCTTTTAACAGGTTCACTTTCTTTTTTGATTGTGTTCTGTTATACATTCTATATTCTATGTTTTTCTGTGTCTGACAGGGGAAGTTCTTCAAGATAGACTGTGAAAATGGCTTCACATGTTTTAAACGCCATGTTAAATTACAGTCGGGCGCGGATGTCTTATGCGCAGCTTGACAGCCTGAGAATCAGGTGGCATGTACGCAAGAAGGCTAAAGATATAGTTCTCTATCATGAAATTGAGGCAGCTTCTGACAGTTATCACAAGAGGGTGGCGAGGTAAACGGTGGTTCTTATTTAGATAGAGTCCTTAGAGGCAACAAGTGGTGGATGATCAAATCCAGGCTCTGCGCTTTATATTGGACATTCAAGACACAGAGGTTCTGGATATTTTGGCAAAGTCCCTATTTAAAAGGAAGGTGAAGAAAAATGTTTTGTTTTTTACTTCCATTCCCCAGCTAGATGATTTGCTAGTTGAGGTATGGACCACATCAGACCGTAAGTTCCAGGTATCTCGCAAGCTGCAGAATCTCCGCGACTTGCAGAAACCGATGCTTCATACATTTTTCCCCAGGCCTTCCTTTCAGCCTAAAGTGATTCTAGATTCTGCCGTAACCAAGATACAGGGATTCCAGCCTTGATCACTGGTAGGTCTCCAGAGGAAGAGTATGCTCTTCAATATCTGGATGTGGTCAGGGTTTTGTGGAGCTATGTTCAATGGGCTAGTGACATTCACAAGACAAAGTCTTTTGGTCCTGCATGGTTTTCATAAAAAGAGTTGGCCAGCGCCCAAGATATCTATTGCAAATGAATTACATCTGTATTCCATCAGGCTTACAACAGGCAACCTGTTCCAGAAATTATCAGGGCTCAATCCACCAGGTTGGTGGGGGGCCTCGTGGGTAGCACGGTATGGCATATGGCCTCAAGTAAGCAACTTTGTCGGGCTGTCACCTGGTCCTCAGTTCACACATTTACCACGTTTTATAGGTTTAATGTGTGCTCATCTAAGGATGCCACTTTCTGAAGGGGAGGAACTACAGATAAATGTTAAAAATTAGAGTTCCCTCACTCCCAGCTGCACTCAATACCCCCAATGGACTAAGAGAAAGGGATCTAATGTAAGTATAAAATCTTATTTTAACAGATCCAGCAGGTCCCCTGACTGACACAGTCTGGGGATACTGTGCTCATTCTTGCTAGCCAGCCTTTTTTTGTACAACAGTATGTTGTCCATAAACATCAAACAACTGGTAGGAGCAAGGGCAGCCTCTCCTAACCACTTAAGATGACAGGAAGACCATCTGAATCAGATGGATCGCTACAATGCAAATTTATTATTTCTCTTTCCTGCCATTGGGGGACACTGCTTTTACTTCCACCCAAAACCTGACTTTTCATTTTTGAGTGGAATTAGCTTTTGAGGCTGCAATATAACTCTCCACTCCGTCTCATGAGCATTTTCAGAATGTGCTCCTGATATTAGGAGCATAAGTAAATCAAGCTGGATTTAGATGAAGAGCATGTCAATTTAAGTATGCTTGAGGAAGTGAAATATACATTTATGTGTGTGTGTGTGTGTGTGTGTGTGTGTGTGTGTGTGTGTATGTGTGTATGTATACATTTAAATACAAAGCTGTTTCTGGCCCATATCTGTAGATAGAATGCTTACAGATTAAGTCACTGTGTATGGCAGATCATCTATATCAGCTTCTACAATTTTAAAAGAGCAAAACAAAAACCCTGAGATTGCTGAACTGATGTAAATAAGTGTAAAATAAACATTTTCATTTAATTTCCTCTAAATGAACAGTATGTTGAAAAGGACTTATTTTTAAGTTATTTGTTTTGTATGATCCTTTACCTAAATAGACCAAAGGTTACACTTTTATATTGTTGAATAACTGTTGCCTGATCTTTTTGAGCACTTGAGTCTTCGTTTGTAAATTCAAATTTTAATTGTACAGACACAGCGCAAACTATAAAAGGTTGTTACCATATTATAAAGTAAAAATATGCAGAAAAGGCTGTTGAATAGAATATTTTTGTTTTGAACTATTTACTGGGAGGAAAATCATATTGTAAATGTCTTCCTGTTACAGTTGCTGATTAAAATAAGGGATATTACAGGAAAAATATTTTATGCTAAGTTAAATACCCTTCTCTATCATTTTCCAATTCTTGACTGTATATGTGCCTACATGTTATTTGTAATATGTTCAGAAGCAGACTATCCTCATAGAGCAAGAATAACAAACAGTCAGAAGTATAATTGCTAATTAAATAATTATACAGAACAAGCATCTTTATTCCACCAAACCTTGTTCCACATTAAATAAATTGCAGATGCTGTATTAGGTAATGATCGTCTGATTTACCTTTTTTTTTTTCTTTTTAATGGCTTGAAATGAAGGAGACTATACATATTCTTTCCTATTAATGTGTTATTGAATTTTTATGCAGGACAGAAAAATATTTGCAAAAACCATGAAGACATATGTTGAGAAAATTGCCACAGTAAGTTTTCAAACAGCCTGTAACTGCTATTGAATGGCATTAAACACTAACGCTGATAAGATTATTTCTTCAACAATCAAATAGCACTCATTTAAAGAGATTACATGGATTTCTAACATTTGCTCCAAAGGTGTAATTTTATATGCATTGTGCGAAATATGTGCTGGAGTTTGTTTGCACAAGGCCTCCTCTCTACAATCAATAATTACTGCTACATATACAGTATATTGATATAAATGTATAACGTTGTTTCTTTTAGCAAATGTTTTTACACATTTATAAAACTGTCAAGGTGTTGGATATATTAGGCAGCAAGTTCTTGAAGTTGATGTGTTGGGTGAAGGAAAAATGAGCAAGCATAAGGATCTGAGTGACTTTGGCAAGGACTAAATTGTAATGGCTAGATGACTGGGTCAGAGCATCTCCATAACGGCAGGTCTTTTGGGGTGTTCCCGGTGTGCAGTAGTTAGTACCTAACAAAAGGGGTCCAAGGAAGGGACAGCTGGTGAATCAGCAACAAGGTCACGGGCGCCCAAGGCTCATTGATGTGCCTGGCGAGGGAAGGCTGGCCCGTTTGGTTCAATCCCAGAGAAGAGCTGTTGTAGCACAAAATGCTAAAAAAGTTAATGCTGGCTATGATAGAAAGATGTCAGAACACACAATGTATCACAGCTTGCTGCATATGGGGCTGCTTAACTGCAGACCATTCAGAGTGCCTATGCTGACCCCTGTCCACTGCTGTAAGTGCCTACAATGGGCAAATAAGCGACCGAACTGGACCATGGAGCAATGGAAGAAACTGTGCTGTAAACGTATATTACAGAACTGTAACATGTACCCATAGGAAGCTTTGATGTATAGATGTTGCAGCATAGTTTATCTGCATGGGGACATAAAGCACAAACAGAAACAGATGCTCAATGAGCCCTATGAATGCTTCTGTAAAATGTTCATCTGCATTATTTGAAACACATCAGTGCTTAACACCACACATAAGACAGCAATTTATTTACGCTTTTTGGGTGAGTTATCTTGTTTCAGTTGCTGGTATAATGTAAACAGAAACTGCACTCTAAATATCCACACAAGGGGAAAATAAAGCTTAAAAGCAATTTTTAGTGTGGTCTTTAATGTGCATATTTTCACACTGACCTGATAAACAATTTGGATCCATACAGTTTTACCCTAAAATAAGAAGACAGGTGTTAATTCAGCCTTTGTGTTTTGTGTCTAACTGCTTTTCTCCTTCTCCAGGGGGAATTTTCTCATCTGGTCCTGCTGGCGATGTTTGATTGTGTTGATGATACAAAGCTTGTAAAGCAGATAATCATTTCTGTGAGTATCTCCCTCATTATATACAAATACATTTCCAATGTGCTATAAAGAACAAGCATTGTATATGCATCGAATGTCTGCTTTTAGGGCTCCTACCCATTGGAGGTAGAATCCATTGTTTCTAAGTGTTACCATAGCTATCGGCAGTTGTACTTGCATTGCATTTTTAGAAAGCTACCTATTCTGCTTTTTGTGTTTATTGTGAGGCAATACATCAGGAGTTGCTATAGTTAACTTTTTAATGCTAATAAAAGTTTGGCATGCATTTTAACTAGAATTAATATAATAAAAACAAAGTGAGCGTACAGCCACCACTAGGTATATTGTCTAAGTTAGATTCACTACACTAGCCGCACTTGTGGAAACACCACTTCAAATTTAGGTGTGTTCATTATTTGTGTTCTAAACTCTGTAGTCTTCATGAAAAACTGAAAATGTTGAGACATATACCCATGGTTGTTTTTATATAGATGTTGCCAAACTTATGCAAGCAAAATGTATTCAACGAGAACATTTTTATCTGCATTAAGTACATCACTGTTTTTCTTTTTGTAATGGTTTGGAGAATATCATGTCGATTCACTTTAATTGTAGGTCTAATAAGTAAGAAGGGTGATGTCAAAGGGATCGATACATTTGCATGGTTGTATATAACCTCAAATTCATCCCTAGGGTAAAAGCTTACTTAATGTAGGGCAGCTGGCTCCACCTGGAGAAAAGAAGTTTGCACAGCGGAGCAGAGAAAGCCTGTAGATAAATCATGCATTGGTCCAAATAAATATTGGGGTCTGAGTAGCGCATGCCAATGCAAGTATCTTTTTATATGTAAGTAACTGATTCTACATGGAATTTATGAATGTGTGCACAAACGATAGCAAAGAAAAGATTTCATTGATTCTTCATTCTAAAAACGGACCACGTAATAGTCAGTTGGCATCCCTACTTGGGCTTCCCAACCCAGCGCCCATTTCATGTGATTCACCAGTTCTGTCATGGTAAGAGGTAATCTCTGCCCACACACACCTTTGCAGTGAATAATGTGCATGCTTCATCTTATTTAGGAGGTATTGTGTAAAATCACAATTTGTGCTATGCTGACAAAATGCAAATTAACACATTAGTGCAATGTTACGGCAATAAACACATATGTAAATAAATTATTTAAATCTCTGTGGTAGAAGTGATGTATATTCACATAGCCTCTCGTTGCATCAAGCGATAATGCCTATTGCCACAATCATTGAGTAGCCACCCAAACTCCATGTACAAGACTAGGATTATTGAAGTGTGCTTCTCTAAAATAAGATACTAATTTTGATACTCCTAAACCATAAATAATGTTTGTGTTTAAACTGCATTATTTTACTGATTTATAGAAAAAAAACAGCAATTGTAAAGAAAGAGAATACACATATTTGGTCCTATAGGTGATTAAGCCTTGAACCTGATAGGGGGGAAAAAACCCTCTCAAATCCAAAGTTTTGTATTTTTGTGTCTAAATATCGAAGAGCATATATTCAAGAACCACATAAATAGTTTGGTGATCCACTCTTCCTTGACCCACCTTAGATGAGGAATTTCCTTTCCATATTTGCTGTCTTCTGAAAAGCATATTCCACAGTATTTTATTATATAGCTTATAAAAATATGCTAAATAGTAAATATAATATTCTGATTTTTTTTGTGTTTTGCTTTTTTCCTCTCACTTAAAGTGGACCTTACACCCTGTCCTGCCCATTTTTTTGCTTTTATTTTATTTTTTTGGCTTTGATAAATATTGTCTTATGCTGCAGTTGGAGAGATTGTTATTTTTAGTGCACTCTGCTCTCTCCCAGTCATGCTTCCTCTAGCCCACACAGAAGGAGAATAGTGATGGATATAGGAAACCAGTTCCAGAGCAAGCAACTTTGTCTGTCAGCTCCCTCTATATAATACACTGAATTAAATACTTTTCTATTGCTTACTACATAGTCTATAAGACATTGTAGCGAAGCCTAAAAACAATGCCAGAGCACCTGGTGACAGATTTGATTTAAATTTATAGGATGTTTCTGGTGCAACAGTTTAGCTATTGTTTTATACTACTGATTATGTGTTATGAAATATTAAAGCATGCAGATTTATTTATTTTTAATCTAAAGTATTTTTATTGGCAAATCATTCTCAGCGATTTTCTTTTTTTTTTTTTCTTTCTTTTTTTTCTCTTTTCTACTTATGGTGCAGTGTATTTCCTGGCTAAAGAGCTTCAGACCTCAAACAATTTAGATGTGCACTCCATGCTTTGCCTGCACTTTGTCACGTCGACAGGATCTAACTAACTTGACAGCCCAATTTCCACAAAGCACTCATCCTGTGAGCTTCTTTGCTTCATTGTGGTCACTAAACCCCTTTTTCTGCTTCTTTTATGAACAAATCCTGGCAGTTGCGTCGCAGGGTAAATAATCCAGCACATTGCATCTCAATTGCTTAAGGAGAGTCTGTTGTACCAGATAAATGTGTCAGGCCTTCATTAAACAACAAATCTCCGGCATAAAAAGTTACTGTGTGCCAATTATTTGTGTCCAATTTTCATTGGACTTGTAATTTGTAATATGGTTTCGTTTTGATTTCTAGATCTTGTGACATTCTGCTAAAACTATATTTTAATTAAGAACAAACTTGCTCAGCTCTCTAACTGGATTGGTTTGTTAGTGGTGGTCTTTTGTCATTTCTAAGCAAACTTGACTTGGCATTTTATGCAAACATGGCATATATCAGCATGGCAAATGAAAAGTTAGCCAAAGTATTCGTAAACATGGCATTTAATAATCCTAAATCCATAATGCTGTGTAGTAAAACTAAGCTTAAGCTCTTGTTTAACCTGCTTTAAATCCTTTTCATGACTAAATAGACTTAGATTTAAAAAGCAATACTATTTCATTCTTAGACACAATAAGCTATATTCATGAACGGGGGTTTATTTTTGTTTACAAATCTGTCAGTATCCAGTCAGAATATGCATCGAGAATTTATAGTATTTTCGACATTTGCACATAAACTCAGTCAGAGTATTTTCTCACATTAAAGCTCATTTGCGAACATTATATTTAAACGTAACATATATGACTTGCAGCAAGTAAATCAAATGGCTTTTATCGGTCATGTGCAAGTTAGGTCCTGAAAGGTGCACACATTTCACTAAACAGTAGAAAACACAGTTGCAGTGTAAATGAGCCTCGTTGAGTTTATTTTGAATGAGACACAATAATTGTACCTGAGAATATTGCAGGCACAATGATTGAGTATACCCCCGCCTGCATTATTTTCAGAGCTGCTTTTCCTACACCTAGTTCTAGTCGAAGCACCACATGACAAAATTCTCCTAAAGTGCGCCCTTCCTATGGACCACTGTGTTCATCTAGTGTAGGGAGAAAATAAGAATGATAAATATGTAATTCATAGTAAACCTCCAGGTTGTTTCTATAAATACTGTTGTGCTTTTCTTTCTTGTCGATCACCATTTAAGATTTTCTCACCATTACCAGCATGATTCTTAATCCAAAACAAAAACAAATGCCCCTCTTTGGTGTCCCCATTGTGCAGCAGGTGGGGCTCTCAAAGTTCCAGTTTGATTTTTCTTATAATGTATCCACAGAGTGGCACAGACTGCTTACTGATCTCACATGTGTGTACCGTTTACATACTGCCAACTGTGCCAGTTGGACATGTTCTTTTGTGTTTTCTATGTCTGCGTAGCTTTAAAGTGCTTGACACACCACACTTATTTAATAATTCCCTTTTATCGTTTTACCAGCTGTTACCAGGTAAAGGTTTCCGTAATGGAAACCTCGGATTAGGCAGGGAGAAGTAAAAAGAAAGCAGAATATTTTTTCAACTATACAACATGATAAATGCTCCTGGAAATGCTTATAGCACTAATGTACATGTTTTACAAAAGCATTTGTTTATTCTGGCACAAAAAGTTCTGTGAGCATTACCATAATGGACCAGATGGAAGAGCAAAAGATTAAAAGAAGAGGGAGAAACATTGCCTGCATGAACTATATTGGCATCTTAATAAGAAAGCATAAGAGAAGCACTTTAGCTCCAATATGTAATTCCCATATATTTTGTTACTTGTCACATTTGACAGACTGCATTGTAACATTTACTTGGTGTTTTCTGTGGGGAATCTCTAACTGTAAAATAATTCACAATAGCCGAAATCTACAGATGACCTGTAACTTATGTTCCTATTAATAACCACATGGTTAACTCCACATCAAAGTTTATCTTTCACATGAGACTTTATAACTCTGCAGTGATGGAAGAAAGATATACCTTCTTTTCAGACCACTATCTAATAATTTTGAAAGAAGTATGTTAGTCGGGCAACTCTGTACTGCAGACTATAGCAACACCATCACTTTTTTGGGGTTAACATATTTGCTTTAAGTAAAAAAAAAAAAGAGAAATTGGTGAAACCAAGATGCACTTCTTTTAATTATTGAAGTGTGTACTAGTGAATAAAATCATTTGAGAAAGTGCTGCTAGGACAATTGAGACCACTGTGTATGTGAAAACAAAAGATAGTCAGGCACTCTAAAACAATATATAAATCACTGTGTCAGCATATACATGAGTAGGAGGATTTTGTGCACAGTATAGCTATATTGGGATAAGCTCACCTGCCAACGTCAAGACATCTCCTGTAGGCGAGTACCTAGCCTGTGTCTCCATTTTCAAAGTATGCTGCACCTTCTTTACAAAAACAAAATAAATGTATTCTTCTTAGCGTTTTTCATGACCATATAATACAGTTTGTTTTTGGTCCTCTTAGGTATCTTTTGTGAGTATTTTGTCATGTGTGCCGCATTCACATGCATTGCAACGGGACAGTACTGGAACATAGTGAATGCAGGGCCTTCTGATCTGGTTTGGGGTTTACACTGCCGTATTTGTTTAGAGCAGATGATGTGCCTGCAGTATGTTTGGGAAGGTTTTCTTGTCTTGTAGATTGTACCCCATGTCTGTTACATACATTTGTCTTCTGGATGTCAATGTGTACATATGCAGAGGAAGAATTTTGTGCGAGCCTTTCTGAAGAGTGAATCGCACCCGTTGACGCATGAAAGCAACATCATAGGAGTCTATGCATTTTGTGTTTTTCATCCAGTTTTTGTTTAAAATACATAGAAAATAAACCCTACGTTGTACCTCTCGCAAAACAGCAGTCTCTTTTGTACCCACATCCCAGTGTCCTTTTATTAATCTCGTATTGTGCCACCTCCTATTTATTTTATAACTAATAGTGCATTCACCCCTCGCTGACTAGTAAAAGGTGAAGTGCAAATTGAGACAAACTGCACACCAGCTTTTTTCCTTGTAGAGATGACTTTATCCTGATAAATGAGTGCTGTGATGCTCACAAAGTCTGCATGTATCTAATATAAACGTGTCCGGTCCATAATGTTGCGTCCACTTAAGATAACCCACTAACACCCTATCATACCTAACTAGCCTCTGTCCTCTAAGTGCTGCTGCCTTGATGACTTAAGCACTTAAATGTTCATGAAGTATTAGACACTTGTGTCTTCAAGCTCTCACATGTGATTACTTTTGTTATGACAGTGAAGAGCAGTCCCCATTCAGCTCTGATGCCTCATGGTAAAATGGGAGGGATAGGGGCTGCTTTGAAATGACTCTCGAGCACAGAGAAAATCATTTAGTTAGAATATATCTTCTACACCTTGTTTAGTATTGTGAATATGTATGAATATACTATATTGAAGTTTACACATTTCTATATCTACACACATTTGTTAAAGTATTTCTCTACATTAGTCCAATTTGTCATATGTGCCAGCAGATTGTCCTTTCCTTGTAATAGCTTATTTCTAGAACAGGAAAAGTGTATTAACGGTATTGTGAAACTTTGTTGCTTATTGCATACGCACTGCAATAGTGTTTTGATTGGTTATGTGAAAGGCTTTTTTTCAGATAGCCAAACAAATTTGTCCACGGATTTCATGCAATTGAGGATTGATGTGCTCCGTTTTGTGTTATATATATTTTTCTTTTATCCAGTCTGGGGGACACTGCTTACCATGGGTTGTGGAGGAGAGCACGGGAGTTGGCACCTAGCTAGTTAATCTTTAGCACTGCTGACTAACCCCTCCCCTCTACAATCCCCCTGTCTCTTTCTCCTCAGTTTTCTAGGTGCACAAAGGAGTTGGGCTTGTTTAGAGTTAGGTTAGGGCAGAGTTGGAAGAGTGTTCTATATATAGAGAGCACACTCGCAGAAACTGGGCAGCGGTGACCGGACTCTGTCAGAGGGAGCAGACTGCTCTCAATGGCAGAGCATTAGCGGTCACAGTACAGAGTGACAAGCGGTCTCCCGGACCGCTGTCACTCTTGGAGGCTCCAATGATAACCGGCGCTGCCATTATAGGCATAGAGCGCCGCTTATCAGATTACCTCGCCGGCGGCCATGATGACGTCATCGGTCCGCGGAGGTGCACAGAAGAAGGAGAGTCGGGGGCCATACCAAGATCCCCCCTCAGGAAAATAGGAGGGGGCATCGGGGTATTCAACGCTGCAGGAGACCTCTTCAAGGGGTCTCCATAACTCTGCCAGAAAAAAGGATAAGTTCCTTTTTAAAAAAAAAAAAATAGGAGAGACAGAAAACTTCAGAAGGGGAAACTATCACAGAGCTCCCTTGCTCTGCAGCACAAGTGGTACAGTCCGGTCTTCTGGTGCCAAGAGAAGCCCGGGAAGGAACTTATCTTGGAGGGAGCAGGCACCAGGACATTGCTGTTGGACTTCTCCCCTGAGTGGCCCTTTTGGCTAAGTACCAAAACCTTTCTTTAACCATTTACAAACTGTATTTTGTGGTTACAAGAGGGAGGATAGTAAGGATTATCGTATTTTCTTACTTGCACATATCTTTTTATTTGTTACACATATACAAGTACAACTTTTATTACAGATTAGTTGGTTACTTGTTGTTTACTCTCTCTCAAAATATCTTTATCTAAGTGTGTTTGGTGTGCTTTTCCTTTTAAAATGTCAGAAAAGGGAAAAGGCCCTATGGCTAAATATTTTACATGTTCCAGATGTAAAGTTAAATTACCATGTGGCCAGAAAGACCCGTTGGCGCTCTGCTCAGTCTGCGAAGGAGAGGTCCCCTCTGCACAAACCCAGCTCCTTCCAGCCCCACTGACGGAGGAACCAGCCTGGGTGGCTTCCCTGACAGTCTGTTTCCTCTTTAGCACAGATGATCTCCCAATTTACTCAATTGTTATCTAGTGTGGCAGCCTCTGTGACTAATCATGCTATTACACCTGTGGGGCTCCCTGCTGCCATGGTTTCTACTGAAACAGCTATAGCAGGACCTTCTTCTTTGCTTACGGACCAGCCACCTGTACCCACAGAACCTGCATGGTCCTCAGCATTTATAAAGGGTTTGGACAGACTTAACCAGTTACTTGAATCCCCATACCTGCCCCCAGCTAAAAGAAAGCGGCTTAGATCCGCTAATCCTCTCATGGTCCTTTCAGATTCGGAGGGATTTTCAGAAGAGGAAAGAGAATCAAATTTGGATTCTGACCAGGTTCAACCCTTGGAACAGGAAGAAAACACTAAATATCAGTTTATTGATGATTTGGTTTTAGCGGTGAGGCAGGCGTTGGACTTCCCAGAAATGGAGCATCCTAGTCCTAGAGACAGAAGTCTCTTTGAGTTCTACAGAAGGGGAGAACTGAATAACCTTCCTTTTGGCCTTCTTAGAGATATTGCAGAGGGAGCCTGGAAACAGCCTGATAAAAAGTTTTCTGTTCCAAAGAGGTTCTCTTCCCTGTATCCATTACAGGAGGAGGACGTGGCTCGCTGGGAGGAAATTCCGAAAGTAGATACTCCAGTAGCCCGTTTGGCCCGACACACTCTCCTTCCAGCCCCAGGCTCAGCAACTCTGCAAGATACCACTAACCGCAGAGTGGAATCCCAGTTAAAATCTATATTTGTAGCAGCGGGTTCTTCCTTTAGACCCACGTTTGCTTCAGCTTGGGTTGCTAAAGCCATGGAAGTATGGGCAGAGCAACTGGCAGAGGCCTTACAGGACTCAGAATTGATTACCCTAGCTTTACATTTGAAAGAGGCATCAGGGTACATTTATGAGGCGGCTCAGAGCACAGCATCTGTGTCCTCCTCTATTCAGGCTGCGTCAGTTTCAGCTAAAAGAACGTTATGGCTGAAATCCTGGGAAGGGGATTCAGAATCAAAGAAATCCATGGAATCCATTCCTTTTTCAGCAGGTCTGTTCGGCCCGGAATTAGATAATATGATTTCCCAGGCAACGGGGGCAAAAGCACCTCTTTGCCGTTTAGCTCCTTTCGTCAGTCCTTTCGGGGAACCTCATTGCCCAGGGGACAGTCGTTTAAAGGTAGACAACTGAATTCTCGAGGCTCGTCTGTCAGAGGCAGGTCCTCGTTTGCAGCTAGGCGCCAGGCCTCCAAGACTCGGGAGAAGCCTGCATCCTGACTGCCCCCTATTCCCTAGGAGGTGGGGGGACGTCTGTCTCTTTTTCAGGAACAGTGGGCAGCGTCATCCCAAGACCCTTTGGATTCGGGGCATTATATCAAGAGGGTACATGATAGATCTGCTGGGGCCGATACCACAGCGCTTCTTTGTAACCCCGCTACCCCGAGATCCACAAAGAAGACAGGCAATGCAGGCCTGTGTCGCCTCTCTTCTTTCGCAAAGAGTCATTTGCAGGGTCCCAGACAACCAGAAAAGGAAAGGTTTTTTTTCTGGTCAAGAAGCCGGACGGGTCCTTTCGACCCATTTTAAACCTAAAGAGCCTCAATGTGCACTTACGAGTGGACAAATTTCGAATAGAGTCCCTGAGGTCGGTGATAGACGGCCTAGAGAAGGATCAGTTTATGGCGTCCATAGACATAAAAGACGCATACCTCCACGTTCCCATTTGGAGCAATCATCCGTCTCTCCTGAGGTTCACAGTGGGGAACTCCTACTATCCACTTTGGGCTCTTCCCTTCGGCCTCTCTACAGCTCCAAGGGTCTTCATGAAGATCATGTCGGTGATGGCAGCGTGTCTTCACCTAAAGGGAGTTCAGGTCGTTCCTTATTTAGACGATCTACTCATCAAATCCTCCTCAGAGATTTGCTTACGCCAGCACTTATCCCCCACCATAGCGGTTCTCGAGAGCCATGGGTGGCTGATAAACTTAAAGAAATCCCAGGTGGTTCCGTGTCAACGCATGGTCTTCCTAGGGCTCATCATGGATACCAGTCGGCAGAAGGTGTTCCTGCCTACGGAGAAGATCAGTTCAATCCGGACTATAACAACTCAGGTCTTGTCATCTCTCAATTCATTTGTGCATGCGGCTGCTTGGGAAGATGGTGGCCTCCTTTGAAATGATCCCCTTCGGTCGGGCTAATTCTCGATGCTTCCAGTGGGATCTGTTAACAAAATGGTCAGGATCCCACCTACGTTTGGATCTCCAGAGGATCTTGCTGTCTCCGGGGGCGAGAGAATTGCTCCAGTGGTGGCTGAATCAGGATCACATGTCGGTGGGCAGGTCTTTCGCTCCATGGTCATGGATCATAGCCACAACAGACGCCAGCCTGAGAGTTTGAGGGGCAGTAGTCCTGCACCTCCGGCTCCAGGGGCTCTGGTCTGTTTAGGAATCAGCCTTATCAATAAACACGTTTGAGTTGAAGGCAATTCTTTTAGCTCTTCGGGGGGCCCAGACCCTCCTTCAGGGCCACCCAGTCAAAGTTCAGTCCGACAATGCCATGGCTGTGGCATATGTCAACAGGCAGGGAGGAACCAGCAGTGCAGCTGCAATGCGAATTGCAGCTCAGATTTTTGCTTGGGCAGAATAGTATGTTCCAGCAATCTCGGCAGTGTTCATTCCGGGAATAAAAAATTGGGAGGCCGATTACCTAACTCGAAATCCAATGATGCCGGGGGAGTGGTCACTCCCATCCGGAAGTATTTCAGTCTCTAGTTCAGAGATGGGGTCTTCCGGATATAGAGCTCATGGCCTCCAGACACAACAAAAAAGTTCACAGGTTTTGCGCAAGGGCAAGAGACCCCTTAGCAGTAGCAGTGGACGTGATGACCATGTCATGGGAATTCAGGTTGGGATACCTGTTTCCCTCGATTCCCATGCTTCCTCGCGTGCTCAGACGAGTAAGGCAGGCGGTCTGCCAGTAATTCTAATAGCTCCCTCATGGCCGCGTCGAGTGTGGTACGCGGACATAATCACCATGGCGAAAGGACAATGATATCGTCTTCCGTCCCGAGACGACCTTCTTCTTCAAGGTCCCTTTCGTCACCAAAATTTACCTCAGCTTAGTTTAACGGCATGGCTGTTGAAGCCAGCCTCTAGAGGGTTTCTACCCCAGTGTAGTGAACACTATGCTGCGAGCTCGAAAACCGATTTCAGCTCGCATCTATCATCGTATTTGGCGAGCCTATATCAGATGGTGCGAAAATAAGTCCTGTCACACGTCTTCTTTTTGTCTCCCTCGCTTATTGGCTTTTCTTCAGGATGGGCTGTAAGCAGGGCTCTGTTTTAGGTTCCTTAAGAGTTCAGGTATCAGCACTTTCAGTTTTCTTTCACCTGAATTTAGCGGATTTGCCAGACATCAAGACCTTTCTTCAGGGAGTCTTACATATTCAGCCTCCCTATGTTCCGCCTACAGCACCATGGGATCTTAACCTGGTACTGGATATGCTTAAAGGGCCTCCTTTTGAGCCTTTACTGGTGGCAGATTTTAGGTGTTTGAACTGGAAGGTCGTCTTTCTTTTGGCTATTGCATTGGCACGTAGGGTGTCGGAATTGGGAGCTCTGTCGTGCCGGGAACCATATCTGGTTTTTCACGAGGACAGAGCGGTATTGAGAACACTCCCTTCCTTTGTTCCAAAAGTAGTGTCGGCTTTCCATTTGAACCAGGAAATTGTGGTTCCGGTCTTTTCATCAACTTCTCATTCTGATTCTCATTCTCATTCAGCAGTCTATGGAAAAGTTAGATGTGGTTAGGGCTCTCCGTATTTATGTCAAAAGAACTTCTCAGATTAAAGTCCATTGAGAGATTGATTACGGCAACCATTAAGCACGCTTACATAAGGGTTAACCGTCCTGTGCGAGAGAGACTTACGGCCCATTCCACCAGATCGGTAGGGGGGTCGTGGGCAGCGAGAAATGGGGCTTCTGCCGACCAGCTTTGCAGGGCAGCCACCTGGTCTTTCTGTCAACACATTTACCAAATTCTATCAATTTAATGTATTCGCATCCTCGGATGCAAATTTCGCTCGTAGTGCTCTACGAGCGGGGCTTTCAGAGCAGTCCCACCCTTAGAGGGCTGCTTTAGAACGTCCCCATGGTAAGCAGTGTCCCCCAGACTGGATGAAAGCGAAGAGGATTTATGTACTTACGTTAATCCGTTTCTCTGATTCAGTCTGGGGGACACTGCGATCCCTCCCTTCTGCTTTTCCTCTGTATGCTCTTGGTTGATTGACCTTTCTCCTTTTGGCTTTTTGAATTAACTGATGAGGAAGAGGCAGGGGGATTGTAGAGGGGAGGGGTTAGTCAGCAGTGCTAAAGATTAACTAGCTAGGTGCCAACTCTCGTGATCTCCTCCACAACCCATGGTAAGCAGTGTCCCCCAGATGGAATCAGAGAAACGGATTTAACGTAAGTACATAAATCCTCTTTTTTAAAATAATGATCATGGAAATGTCAGTGAATTAAGGAAGTTGATCTTTCTCTTCCACACTGAAATATTTTTAGACTGAGCCTGTAAGTTTTACAACTATTTCTTATTTTAATTGTTATTTTTGTGTCATGCCGCTGCTTCACTCCTCCACTGTAATTAGATGTGAGAGATGCAGGACTAATAGTTACCACATTGGGGCTTTAAATCTAAGAGCACTAGACTGACAGTGCGCTTCACTTCTCAGAGGTCTGCATAGTGGGTCATTCTTTGTGGAGACCATATTTTTTCAACTGTACAGCTTGATAGTGAGGAAGAATCACTGGCACTCTAAGCAGGGAAATAATGCTGTATAAAAGCTAGGAACAGCCCTGCATTAGTAATGTTATGCATTCACCTCCCATTATTTACAATCGGAATTATAAGAGAGGCTTTGTGTACCCATCATAAAAATAAGTAGATACTTATACTTATCAATTGGTAAAAAGAAAAAACAATAGTGTTCTTTTTAACAAATTCAATCACTTAGAATTAGAGTGGTTTTAATAATAGAGCAAATTTTGAGAAATAACTGACTTTGCAAATGTATTTTAAGTAGTCCGATTTAATATGTGAAATCACCAAACTATAACCCCAGAGTAAATTGTTTGCTATTCCCGATGTACTGTTTACTTTTTAATTTTTGCCACTTTGTGTTTATTGCAATGAAGCATCTGCTTGGTTTTTCCACAGGAGACATTACTCCATGAAAAATTCAGTAGCATCATCACCAGCCAGATTTATATTTAATCATATCGTTGAAGTAATAAATTGAAATTATTGATTTGCGTTGCAAGCAGTAGCTAAACAATCATACTGTTTGGTGACATTGCACAGTCCTGATGCTGTTCTTACAAGTTTAACACTGTCAGCATATGGGACGAATGTTGCTAATGATGGGTTTGCATGTTATATCTTGTCATTTCTTTACACAGGAAATTATCAGTGCCTTGCCCAACCTAATCAAAGACAAATACGGGAGGAAAGTGCTGCTCTATTTACTGAGCGGACGCAATTCTGCGCATTTTCTGCCTGAGATCATTGAGGTGCTCAAGCAAGGAGATGTCAATGCACACAGGTAAGCATGTCACAGATTTTACTACATAAAAAGATGTTGCATTATAATGCAAATTGAATTTTATTGTGCATCTTGTTTTACCAATAAATAAAGGGAGTTATAACATTTAATTATGACATATTATAGTCATTTTATAATCCTTGGTGTAGCCTAATGGATTTTTTATCTACCTCAAGAGGTATCTGGTGAATGCCAGTTCATCATCATCATTTTTTTTTATATAGCGCCACTAATTCCGCAGCGCTGTACAGAGAACTCACTCACATCAGTCCTTGCCCCATTGGAGCTTACAGTCTAAATTCCCTAACACAGACAGAGACAGACACAGACTAGGGTCAATTTGTTAGCAGCCAATTAACCTATCAGTATGTTTTTGGAGTGTGGGAGGAAACCGGATCACCCGGAGGAAACCCATGCGGACACGGGAAGAACTCCACACAGATAAGGCCATGGTCGGGAATTGAACTCGTGACCCCAGTGCTGTGAGGGAGAAGTGCTAACCACTACGCCACCGTGCTGTCAGTTGTTAACATTTAAAACAAACAGGATAGGCAAAAGCCTCAAGAGATCCTTATTTCAGGTGTCTGTACTGGTAAGGGAAAGCTGGTAAGGGTTAACTATTTACAGTACACTATGGTGACCTTCAGACTACGGTTTGATACCTCTCCCAGTGACCAGAAAGCTTAGAAAAAAAATAAAAAAGCAAATGGCTTTATGTTCCTTTCTATAGTTTGAAATGTGCGTAAATGAGGAGTTGTCATTATGGCAAGGTGATCGAACTTGATTTGTGAAATGGGTACCTAGTTTGCTTCATTGCATGTGTTTATCTGTCTTATGTGACTGCTGCATCTACAATGATAGCAGTGGCCACTTGATAACACGGCAGAAGATCAATCTCTCCTCCTGCTGATCTTATACTGCTTCGACATGAATAGCGATATCTCTCTGTGTAAAGCTCAGTACAACAGCCACAGTGATGTGTTTGAACGCCTGCTGCTTCCCCCCATGCTGACCTTCTTAATATCACACATTATTCTGTTTGTTATACAGCAAAGTAAGGCAAATTAATACCATATCTGACTATGAAAATTAATATTTAATTTCAATGCACTTGTGTTTATGGAACACATTCCACGTAATTGATGATACAAATTTCTCAAGGAACATTAGAGCTTACATGAGCTATCCTATGCTGGTAGCAGTCGGCTCCTTTGTCACTGTGGTAACAGTCGACGTAGGGAGGTGTATTTTAGAATCCACTTCATAATTTAATCGGCTTATGTTTTTATGATCTTCATGCTTGGCATCAAATTGCTACCTGCAATAAGTACTAACTGTCCTCTCTTAAGGCAGAGATCAGTTATGCCATAATGCACCCCAAATTGAATCCTCCTGCTTTGAATATAATATGGGACTTCTCTTTCACTCATATATTCGGTTGCGATAAAGGAATTCACAATTTTACTATTCCATAGGGCAGGTGCCAAGTAAACCTTAAAGCCGCCTGTGTGAGCGGGAAATCCGCTCATGAAATTCACCACTATTGTCCTAGCATACACCTCTGCTCTAATAAAACAAGATTTGGTAATAACAAACACGCAAAGAGGGCCCCACTGCTCACAAGATTACAATCTATAGGCTCATAAATAAGGCTGACCTGCTGTGGGCAAGTTCCTGAGCAGATCCTCCCATCACACAGGCTCCTAGAAGCTTTTGTCAGCCACTTTTCATTTGTTTAACCGAAAATGGCAGGAAAGGTCTCATTCGGGTTTTCTAGGGCGGATTCAATTAAAACCGGAATTTCTATGTATAAAACATTTATAGGTATGAATAAAATTGTTAATCCAAGAATAATCAAGAAAGCACACAACAATCTTGATACATTATATAGAGCGCACTACATGCAAGACTGCACTGAACAAAAATGACACCGATAGTTCTGCAGCAGGAATGATTCTGTTTGTTGGTACAAAAGCAGATCCTGCTATGTTACAGCACCTGGTGATGAGGTATAAATGTGGGGTGTCCTGATCTTTTATAATTTTTATTTATTGTCTCGGATAACGGGGTGGAAAAAATAAAGTGACCATAGTGAATTTTTACACACATGCCATGTGACCAATTTCATTTTGCCATGCTCTCTCCCTACAGCAAGAAAGATCCTGCTGTGCGTCGCCGTGAACTGTTGGAAGCTATTTCTGGACCTTTGTTAAAATATCTTGGAGATAACTTACAAGAGTTGGTGTTACAGAATACCATGTGTGTCATGGTGACTAATATTTTGTTGTATGCACTCGGGGACCCACTGCCAGTGATGTCCGCCATTGCCAGTATGGCAGCAGAAGATTTTGTGCCAGGTGGCAAAGATGGAGAGGTATTTGTTGTTTCTCCCAGTAACCTAACAATAGCGCCAAGTGGTCACAAGAAACTTGGTATGCAACTACCACTACTTTCTTGACAGTAGTATACCATATTTTTTTTTAACTGCTCATGTGATAAAGAAACGGAAAGTTTGTTGTTTTTTTTACTTTGTTTTTTTACTTTGTAATTATTTATTTAACAAAAACAAGCCCATCATGAAGTACACCCCTACTGCTTTTCATATCAGTAAAGAAGGTAATTTGAACCATGGGGTGCTAATCAAATAACTCATTTATTTGATCTTCAGGAAGCGCTACCACCTCTGTGCTGAAGCATACATTTCACCACTTCAGTTTGTAGCATTCAGGTTTGTGTGAACACCATGGTGAGGATTGAAGACATCTGCATTGAACTCCGCAAAGCAATTAATTCTGCTCATCAGTCTGAAAAGGGTTATAAGGCATTTTTCAAACCATTTGAAATCAATAATTTTACAGGGAGAGAGGTTATTTTCAAATTGAGACCATTGCTAATCTTCCCATGATTTGGCATCCCAGGAAATTCACCCAAAAGTTCAGACCACATGATGCTTTGTGAAATTGCAAAGAATCCAAAAGCTACACATTGGGATTTAACGGCTTCTGTCAACACAGTAAATCTTGAAGTGCATGATTATCAAAAGATTGAACAAGTGTAGTTTTCATGGAAGTGTGGCCAGGAGATGGTCCTCCCAAAACATTAGCAGTATGACTTAGGTTTGCAAAGTTGGTTCTGAACAAAACACTATTTCTTTAACAATGTCCTCTGGACAGACCAGGACAAAGTGAAGCTGCTTGGTTTTGATGCAAATCACTGACCAACTGTCAAGCACGGTAGTGAAACAGTGCTAATTTGGTTGTCTTGCAACCACATGACCTGTACCCCTTGCAATCATTTCTCAAAAATAATGTAAATTCATGTGGTTTATGTACTTTTTCACACATGACTTCTCTCTTGATGGCTTATTTTTTATTGAATAAATAGTAACAAAGATTAATCTTGTGTTGTTTGTAACGTGTTTAGATTTCTATCGTTTTCCTACACTGTGAGGCCTAGCTGATTAGAGGGGTCATGTGTAGCGTTAGAACTATTACAGAGCTGCTCTCCTACAATAAAACCCTGGTCCTGACATCACTGGGGATTCCAGGATATGGGAGCATGCCTCTTTTCTAATAGCTCAGTATGCAGTAGGTGTGGAGGAGGAGAGCTTGTGTCCACAACCTAATGCTAAAAGGTTTGAGGGCAGAAATGGGGGCATGCTTGAGGAGTCGGGTTGTCTTGTTTGAGTGGCCATGAAAACCTGCCAACAAGGTCTTGTCCAGCCCAAGTTTAATGTAATTTACACTCTATTCTTTCAAATTTGCTAGTATAACTTGAAAATCCATTCAGTACTATGATAGAAACCTGAATTTTACTATAAAATCTGTAATGCTGGGAATTTGTTAAAGACAGATTGGCTATGTGTAGTATTTGATGTAGACATGCTATTCCACTGGGGATAGAGAGTGACCTCCTCCTTTTTGTGGTTCTTTTTAAAGCTTCACATTGCAGAGCACCCCGCTGGTCACCTGGTGCTGAAATGGTTGATAAAGCAAGATAAAGACTTAAAAGAAAACAGTAAAGAAGGTATGTTCAATATTTTGATTATTATAAAGAGAGTACAGAGAGACTACATCTGACCTCAAGGATATATTATACATTTTACACCCTCCACTTTCTATTTGGGATCTCATGTTCGATTTCTGCATGAATGTGTGTTCTCTTTGTGTATTGCAATACTGTATGTGTTTCTCTACATACTGTTTGTTGTATTTTCAAGATTTGTGTGCATAAAATGATTGTTGAAATATTCTTGAGCGCACTTTTCTAAATGGATCACTATTAACATGCTAGTGTGTAAAATGTACATACAGTATGTTTATTACACTTCACACTAGCGTATGATCCTATGAATTTTGTTGATGTTTATTGGCTGTCAGTGACATGAAATTAACTGATATAGAAGTGTTGGTGACCAGAGTTCAGCCCACAGTTGCAGTTCTGCTCAGTGGAGTTTCAGCTCGAAACATGCGCTTTATCTTTGCTGGCTTCAGTGGCAGCAAAGTCTAGGGCAGCGATGATTATAGAAGTGTTGGTGACCAGAGTTCAGCCCACAGTTGCAGTTCTGCTCAGTGGAGTTTCAGCTCGAAACATGCGCTTTATCTTTGCTGGCTTCAGTGGCAGCAAAGTCTAGGGCAGCGATGATTATGTTATCAAGGTGTCGCGTGACATCTTGCGGTGGCCAATTCATCCACTGGAGGGCGAGAGGTCATTTACTATTGTTATATAGTACAAACGTTGTGAGAGTGACTTCTTTATTTAGAATACTCAATTGGTAATTATAGCTCCTATCATTCTGCTAGGGGTGAGCCAAATGTAGTCTATCATTGTTCTAAACTTACATAAACATACAGCCTCTCCTTTATTGGCTCTGTACCAGGTTACTAGTAATCATGATAATGATTCTGTTAAATTTTTATCGAGTGCACTTTTCTGCTGTGCTTTTTAATTTTTTACTTTTTGGTTTAATTTTTTTTTTTGTTGCCTTCTATACATATCATTGAATGCTATCAAAATCATCCATGTGATAAAGTGGGCACAGCTTGTTTCTTACATACAAATGGAAAGACTTGGGCATATGCTAGTATCATATGTTGCAAGTTATGAAATCACAATACAAAATTCAATATCCATCATTTAATTTGCATTGTACATTTCTCATGATTGGGGTTTAAATGTGTAATATTCTTGTCTTGACGTTATTATCCATTTAAACTATTTTGTAGCCTGTAATGAAACCTATCCAGGTTTGACTGCTTTGCATTACATCAGCGTGTTGCAGAGTGCTGTTTTGTAAATGTGCGAGCTGTAATGTATGCAAGTGCCTTTGATAATGTTGGATCTTGACCTGATTTGACATTGGAC